>NC_079400.1:7876179-7907067 GCF_029220125.1 Pseudoliparis swirei | reverse complement strand
ATAATTGTTTAATATTACATGCTGATAAAATCATTACATTCAGTTTCACTCTGCTCTAATGGAATCACACATGCACATTAACCCACTCAGAGAAAGCAGGTACATGAATTGGTCCGTCACTATAAAACCGAGCCAAAGCCTGCAGTACAGTATTATACATATTAAAAAACCATTAAAAGAAAAGGCGTTATATACATATGTGATATTGTAGAGAGATTAAATATGCTTTTTGTTTATGAGCTTGTATAATAATAATAATGCTCGGAGACACGTGTTTCACCTCTTCTTCTTGGCTCTCTTCGGAGGCGGTCGCATTTTCTCTCCCTCTCCTCCCCATGACCTTCCCTTCCCCGCTTGGCTTCTCTCGTCATGTTTTGTCTTGTTTTATACTTGAGAGACTCTCTCCTCATCGCTCTTCGAACTGAGAACCATGGACCGATCAACTGATCATCTGATCAACTGGTCTCAACGCACTGACACCGCCTTCTCGACGAGAAGCTTGGGTTGGGAACCTGCCCGTCCTGCCGGACGTTGCAGCTGGTTACACGATGGACGTGTCGCGCGCCTAGCAGCCCTTTCCGTGGAGGACGAGATGACATCTACCTATTCGGAACTATGATTACAGGATTGCTGTTTGGATTTGGCGTTCTGGTTTATCGGAAAATTAAGGAAACGGGACAGCCGTTAAAAGCCCCCTAAGGCTGCCCGATGAAATTGGATCGATTTGAAAATGGGAGGAAAGTGGTGGAATAGTAGGTGCGCAAATTGGATGTAGCTGCTGGCAGACCAAACAATCCCAATCTTATCTGCTTGCCCTCAACCAGAACGGTGCCTTGGCCAAGGCCACTGGAACAACAACTCCCTGAAGATCGCTGAAGTGAGAACCTCTCATTCCTTCCCCTATCCACAGACACCTGTGGTTGTTTTCTCCCAGGACCTTTCAAGGCTATTCCATGGCAACGACCATCTTGCGGACTGAGAACTCTGTCTGTTGTGGCCTGGGAGGACGATATACCAGAACACGCACACGAACTTTCAATAATACTGATTGTATCTACTACCCCTCCCCATCCCACGCCGCCTGCTTTTAACCCCCAGTGTGACCGGACGGGCTGTGGGCGCTGCTGAGTTGGCGCCGGACCGGCTGGCTGCTTGTCGGTGCTGGTTACCTTCTGCCCCCAATGGATGGGCTTAGATCACCCAGTTGTTGGATTACCTCCCCTCCCCCCTTCCTACTCGTTGCAAGTTATGTCTAAATGTATGTGCTTATGTGCTAAGGTGTTTTTTTCCTGCTCCCACACTGTACCCCTCTCTCGGGGCATAGTCGGGGTTGGTGTTTTTTCTCGCCTCTTCTTCCCTCATGTTATGCTGTAATCTTTCATCCACCCTTTCTTGTAATTTCGATGCTTTTGTACCTGTACTCTGGCAAACGACAAATAAATATATCAATCAATCAAACCTCTGGTGCATTACAAACTACACCACATAATAAAGTAGTACATATAACCAGAGCCCGAGCGTGTACTTTGTTCTTGATTAAAATGTCATTTAACTTTTATAACTTGTTTAGTTTGAGTGTCGTACCACCCTTTTCTCTCTTTTTCAAATGGTGACGCAAGGCATGCTGGGAGTGCAACATCTGGTTTCCGGTTTTTTTGTTAGCTTTCTTTATCGTTTTGATTGAATCCTACACATTTATTGTACTTTAAAAGCCAGTGTTCTGCAGTCTTAGACATACTGTGTGTATATATACGCTACTATTAGAGATTAGATCTGAGAATGAGACAAACACCCGAGAAACTCAGACAACTCGGCCGACCGTCTGTAGAAAGGAAATGGCGTCCTTCTTCCTCTTGTGGTTTATAACAGCAGTTGGCCTCCATTTTATGTGGGATTCACCTCGTATTCTGTGTACATAATACATCTTTAGTAAACAAGGAACAGCTGTTGGAAACACTGCAGTTCAAGTATTTGGGGGTTGATTATTATTTTTACACCAGTGAGGAAGCCCCGCGTAAGCAGGGCATCAAAAAATTGAGTTTTATGGTGCGTTCACACCGGACGCGTCGAAAAAATTCTCGCCGCGTCTGACGCAGCAGGCTCGACGCGCGTCGAAAAAAGTGTGTTCACACCAGACGCGCCGGACGCGTCGGGGCCGGAGTAATAAATGGATCGAGGAACGACAGGACCGCAGAGGACTTCCACTTTTTAGTGGACTGAGCTGCACTCCCACTGCGCTTCTCGCTGCTCTCTCTCTCTTCTCTCTTTGATACGTGTCTCTGAGACTTTTCCACCCACGGCAGATCTCCTCTGCCATGAAACACATATGCCGTGTTGGTTCATAGTAAAGTACAACAAATAGCGAGAATAAAAGCAAATACATACATTCAAACTTACCAGGAGTCCCACGGCTTCTCCGACCTTGTTCCACGCTTTATCTTTATAGCTCCGGTTTCGTAAGCATAAAGAGTTGTATCGTAAAGTTCGGGGTGCCCACAGACGGCGATAATAATCTTGTCCTCCATTTTTTTAAACTGGCAGGACGATGACGAGCGGAGCTGCTCAACGCTGATTGGCTGACGCAACTATGACTCACGCGTCTTTGCTGCCAAAGTTGGGAAATTTCAACTCGCGCGTCGAGGAGCTGCGTCTGCTCGCTCTGTTCGCTGAGTTCGCCCCGCGACAAACTCTCTGTTCGTGCTGCTTCAAACGCGTCTGACGCGCTGCTCGCTGGAAAATACGCAGCTTCGACGCAGCTTTGCATTGACTTAACATGTAAACTCGACGCGCGTCAAAATTTTGACGCGTCCGGTGTGAACACACCATTATGGTGCGTTCACACCGGACGCGTCGAAAAAATTCTCTACGCGTCTGACGCAGCAGTCTTGACGCGCGTCGAAAAAAGTGTGTTCACACCAGACGCGTCGGACGCGTCGGGGGCGGAGTCATAAATGAGTCGAGGAACCACAGGACCGCAGCGTACTTCCACTTTTTAGTGGACTGAGCTGCACTCCCACTGCGCTTCTCGCTGCTCTCTCTCTTCTCTCTTTGATACGTGTCTCTGAGACTTTTCCACCTACAGCGGCAGATCTCCTCTGCCATGAAACACATATGCCGGCGGTTGGTTGATAGTAAAGTACAACAAATAGCGAGAATAAAAGCAAATACATACATTCAAAACGTACCAGGTAGTCCCACGGCTTCTCCGACCTTGTTCCACGCTTTATCTTTATAGCTCCGGTCGTAAGCATAAAGAGTTGTATCGTAAAGTTCGGGGTGCCCACAGACGGCGACAATAATCTTTTCCTCCATTTTTTCAACCGGCAGGACGATGACGAGCGGAGCTGCTCAACGCTGATTGGCTGACGCAACTATGACTCACGCGTCTTTGCTGCCAGAGTTGGGAAATTTGAACTCGCGCGTCAACGAGCTGCGTCTGTTCGCGCTGTTCGCTGAGTTCGCCCCGCGACAAACCCTCTGTTCGTGCTGCTTCAAACGCGTCTGACGCGCTGCTCGCTGGAAAATACGCAGCTACGCAGCTTCGACGCAGCTTTGCATTGACTTAACATGTAATCTCGACGCGCGTCGAAATTTTGACGCGTCCGGTGTGAACACACCATGGTCCTCTCCACGGAAATCTTTAGTAAAAGGCGAAAGATTTATGCACTCTGAAGAGAACCAAGAGTGATGCCTGACTGATACCAGAGAGGAGGACCACTAGCTCGGGGACACGTGCTTCACCTCTGGTGTATACATTTACACAACATAATAGTCATAAATACGGTCAGTGCAGTGTTTGTTGGCTGAGTTTGTACTTTGTACGTGATTAAAATGTACTTTTAAACTTTTAAAACATGTCGCTTTAGTTTAAACGCAACACATTGGTTCCCCCTCTTTACAAATCGTGACACAAGGCATGCTGGGACTGGAGCATGTCATCAACATTGTGTTTTTTTGTTTTCTTTATCACTGTCTTATATATATCCATTAATTCAAAATACTTTAAAATGCAGTAGTTTGCAGTCTTCTTCTTTTAAAGTATACACATTTATAAAGTAATCACACACAACAACCTTATAAAACACAAAGTGCGGTGCACTCCATAGCAGTACTTATAACGTGATCTATCAATGAGTAAAATAAATAAATAAAGTGATAAATGTGATTCCTTTCTCCCCCAAATTTATATTCTCATTTCATAAAGTTACTTTGATCACAAGTCACTTAATCCTGGTCATTACTTTAACCACTCTGATGGCACTACTGGAACAAAAGCCAAATTGTGCATAATACTTCTATAGCAAATGCATACAGTACACAGACACAATCCAACGGCTCCTTGTATTACTAATGAACAATTACTAAATAATGAAATTAAAACTGTGATAATAGTACTAATTACTTTTACACCAATGAGGAAGCCCCGCATAAGCAGGGCATCAAAAAATTGAATTAGACTCTTATTGGTCTGCTCCACGGAAATCTTTAGTAAAAGGCGAAAGATTTATGCGCTCTGAAGAGAACCAAGAGTGATGCCTGAAGAACACCAGAGAGGAGGACGACTAGCTCGGAGACACGTGCTTCACCTCTGGTGCATTAGAAACTACACCACATAATAAAGTAGTACACGAACGTGGTGCAGTATTTGTATCACAAGCTTATACTTTGTACGTGGTTAAAACGTTAATAAGAAAGTTAAACTTGCCGCTTTAGTTTAAACTGAACCAATTGTTTCCCCCTTTTACAAATGGTGACACAAGGCATGCTGGGAGTGGATCATGAATTTACATTGTATTTTGGTGTTTCCTAAATCCTTTTTTATGCATTGGGTTGCAGTCTTCTTCATACTGTGTGAACACACGCACACACGCACACACACGCACATATATACAGGCACGTGCACAGACATTTTGGGGGGCAGGTGCTCAAACCCCAAAAAAGGGCACCCATCGGCAAAATGATTTTTCTATTGATCACTGTAACCTGAAGTTAAGTAATTGGTTGCTAGCAACACCTGAAACACATTTTTGTGTTGTGAGAAGACATGAGAGCTGAACAAAATGAAATGTTTTCTATGAACATTACAATTTGTTTTTATTTACGAAATAATTGGAGCGAAAAATGCCATATAATAAACAACTTTACTAACCTCGACCGCTTGGGAAATGCGGGAAAATGCCGGGAAATATTAAACCTCTGTAAAAACGTTATAAAGCCTCAGTCTGATATTTCCGGGCATGACCTGACTCTGGGTTAGTAAGTAGTTATTACAAGTGTTGTTTTTTCTTGCGTTTACTCTTTTCACCCTTCTACAATGCTCATACAAGATTGATCTTTGTAAAATTGGAACAGACAAAACAAAGAGAAACATACCACATAAAACAATATGGCACAAGGATAGCATGACACCGAGAGCTAGCATTGAATTCTTGTGACATATATAAAATGAATTAATAAGTTCAACATACTTTCGAAATGATCTAAATAGCATTTATACAACACAAAGAAGATGCCTGCCTGTATATCTCTCCCTCTCCCTATTCTCTAAACATAACTAACATCAGTAAACAGCAGTGTTGGGAGTAACGCGTTACAAAGTAACTGTAATTCCACTACTTTTACCGGTAACGAGCATGTAACGAAGTATTTTTTTAACTCAACTAACGCAGTTACAGTTACTGAAATTTAAATGAGTTCGTTACTCGCGTTACTCTCTTTTGTGAAAAATGAACACTTGCAGACAAGAAGACAAGCTAGGCCTACTTTAGCTGCTTCTGATCCGACATCGCAGGACCTTGGTGGCGCAATGATATTGTAACGTCTCGGACGTTATGGCACTGATGACACGGAGACGGGACGACGTTATTAATCCTCACTTTATTGGGCATCCACCAACACAGTGTGTTTACATGATGCGGATTTACATGTTACAGACAGCGTGCTCCTCTCAGCTCAGCAGCTCGAACGTCAACAACAACGGTTCCCGTCAACCAACCTTAACTCCCGTTTTCCGACAGGTTAACCCCGCCTCCCCTCTACTCCGCCAATCACAGGCACGCCCCCTCGACCAGCACGCACGGTGCCACACTGTGATTGACAGCCACTTCACAGGGTCGCTACAATATACACCAATCGAATCAATCAATGAGCATTAAACCACATCATGGCCGACAGTGCGGATAGCACGAGCTTTCTCTCCTGGAAGTATGGACATTACTTTTCGCTCGTCGAAATTAAAGACAAAAATGTAGTGGTGAGTTGTAAATTATGTGCAGGTGCAAAGACCATATCCACATCTAAGAGACAGTTATTTTGTATAAAGTTAAGTATTAAAAGGGACTTTTGTACTACTGCTTGATTTGAAGGCCTGTTGCCCTGTTGATTGCAATAAATAGGTCTACAAAATATGTTTATTGTGTTTGACTGTTCAGTCCTGTTCATTACATTAAAAAAGCAGACATAAAAGTAACTTAAAAGTTACTTCCCCTAGTAACTAATTACTTTTGATATACAGTAACTAGTAAAGTAATTAAATTACTTTTAAAAGAAGTAACTAGTAACTGTAACTAATTCCTAATTTTCAGTAACTTGCCCAACACTGCCCGTCGGATATTAAAACACATTTGGGGGGGACTTGATGACAGAGAGAGGAACTTTTATTCTTAAATACGGATGAATAAAGAAAATGTGTCTCCAGCAAAAAGGGCACTTTACTCATCCAAGGCAAAGGGGCTGGTGCTTGAGCACCACAAGGGCTCTATCTGTGCACGTGCCTGATATATATATATATATATGTATATGTGCATGTGCATGCATGTGTCTGTGAACATTGGACACCACTTTCTGCGTGAAGTTTGTGTTTTGAAAATAATTCACCACTTCCTGTATTAAATGTGGCGCAACTGAACAAACAGAAGAATGCATTAAGTATCTTTATATGTAATCAAGGCTCGTCCACGTGGTGTAAATGTCACGTGATGCAGATGATGCCTGTCACCAAACCATGACTTTCTTTTGCCAGTTGGTGGCGCTGTGACTACGTGAGAAAATGGACTCTTAATTTGGATGACCTAAAGTAAACTAATCTTTTGTTTAACATCCTTTACTGTTCTTCATTTATTATTTTGCATGTTTCATTTTTAGCTGTGATATTTCTGTAAATGTAGAGGAATATCATGCATTTGGTTCACCTCCTATACAATGTGGGGTCATTAAACACATATATGTTGTCCTGGTGTCCACTATAATCGACATTTATAAAATAATTATTAATTTAAGAATGCTTTCAGAACTAAATATATCATTCCCGACATGTTAATACACAATACAATATAATAATTAGACATCCTCATGCCACGACTGTTATCATCAGGATGTGTATCTTTCCCGTAAATACTTTTAAAGATCAATATATCACATTACAGCTTATTACTGAATGAATTGTATTGTTTACACCAGTGAGAAAGCCCCTCAGAAGCAGGTCATCAAAAAATGTAGTTAGACTTGAGTTAGTGTATTTGCTATTGTTAAAGGGCCAATATGACGTTTCAAGCAAATGTGCAAAAAACTCAATAAACGTTATGACTAAGAAATTTCAACATACAAAATATGTCATCTACATTGTACATCGAGGATATAATGCAGCACGTTTGTGCAGTAAAAGTAATATTGTTCTTATTTACACCAGTGAGGAAGCGCCGCATAAGCAGGGCATCAAAAAATTGAGTTAGACTCTTATTGGTCCTCTCCACGGAAATCTTTAGTAAAAGGCGAAAGATTTATGCGCTCTGAAGAGAACCAAGAGTGATGCCTGAAAACACCAGAGAGGAGGACCAGTAGCTCGGAGACACGTACTTCACCTCTGGTGCATTAGAAAGTACACCACATAATAAAGTCGTACATACATGTGGTGCAGTGTTTGTTTCATGAGCTTATACTTTATACGTGGTTAAAACGTTAATCAGAGACGTACAACATGTCGCTTTAGTTTAAACTCAATACATTGTTTCCCCCTTTTGCAAATGGTGACACAAGGCATGCTGGGAGTGGATCATGAAATTAAATTGTATTTAGTTGTTTCCTATGTCGTTTTTCATGCATTGGGTTGCGGTCTTCATACTGGAGGCACAAACACACACACAAGCGATCAAACCCAAGAATGCATTAAGTATCTTTCTATATATGTCGTAGAATACACTCCACGTGGAATAAATGTCATGTGATGCACGTCTTCCATTAAATATGAAATCGACATGCATTAATGTTCCCATGTTATTATTTACACCAGTGAGGAAGCCCCGCGTAAGCAGGGCATAAAAAAATTGAATAAGACTCTTATTGGTCCTCTCCACGGAAATCTTTAGTAAAAGGCGAAAGGCGAAAGATGTATGCGCTCTGAAGAGAACCAAGAGTGATGCTTGAAGAAGACCAGAGAGGAGGACCACTAGCTCGGGGACACGTGCTTCACCTCTGGTGTATACATTTACACAACATAATAGTTATGAATACGGTCAGTGCAGTGTTTGTTGGCTGAGTTTGTACTTTGTACGTGATTAAAATGTACTTTTAAACTTTTAAAACATGTCGCTTTAGTTTAAACGCAACACATTGGTTCCCCCTCTTTACAAATCGTGACACAAGGCATGCTGGGACTGGAGCATGTCATCAACATTGTGTTTTTTTGTTTTCTTTATCACTGTCTTATATATATCCATTAATTCAAAATATTTTAAAATGCAGTAGTTTGCAGTCTTCTTCTTTTAAAGTATACACATTTATAAAGTAATCACACACAACAACCTTATAAAACACAAAGTGCGGTGCACTCCATAGCAGTACTTATAACGTGATCTATCAAGGAGTAAAATAAATAAATAAAGTGATACATGTGATTCCTTTCTCCGCCAAATTTATATTCTCATTTCATAAAGTTACTTTGATCACAAGTCACTTAATCCTGGTCATTACTTTAACCACTCTGATGGCACTACTGGAACAAAAGCCAAATTGTGCATAATACTTCTATAGCAAATGCATACAGTACACAGACACAATCCAACGGCTCCTTGTATTACTAATGAACAATTACTAAATAATGAAATGAAATCTGTGATCATAGTATTCATTACTTTTACACCAATGAGGAAGCCCCGCTTAAGCAGGGCATCAAAAAATTGAGTTATACTCTTATTGGTCCGCTCCACGGAAATCTTTAGTAAAAGGCGAAAGATTTATGCGCACTGAAGAGAACCAAGAGTGATGCCTGAAGAACACCAGAGAGGAGGACCACTAGCTCGGAGACACGTGCTTCACCTCTGGTGCATTACAAACTACACCACATAATAAAGTAGTACACGCACGTGGTGCAGTATTTGTATCACAAACTTATACTTTGTACGTGGTTAAAACGTGAATCAGAAAGTTAAACTTGCCGCTTTAGTTTAAACTGAACCAATTGTTTCCCCCTTTTACAAATGGTGACACAAGGCATGCTGGGAGTGGATCATGAATTTACAATTTATTTTGGTGTTTCCTAAATCCTTTTTTATGCATTGGGTTGCAGTCTTCTTCATACTGTGTGAACACACGCACACACGCACACACACACACACGCACACACATAGATACACTACCGTTCAAAAGTTTGGGATCACCCAGACAATTTCGTGTCTTCCATGAAAAATCACACTTTTATTTATCAAATGAATATAAAATATAGTCAAGACATTGACAAGGTTAGAAATAATGATTCATATTTGAAATATTAATTTTGTTCTACAAACTTCAAGCTCAAAGGAAGGCCAGTTGTATAGCTTATATCACCAGCATAACTGTTTTCAGCTGTGCTAACATAATTGCACGGGTTTTCTAATCAGACATTAGTCTTCTAAGGCGATTAGCAAACACAATGTACCATTAGAACACTGGAGTGATAGTTGCTGTAAAAGGGCCTCTATACACCTATGGAGATATTTCATTAGAAACCAGACACTTCCACCTAGAATCGTCATTTACCACATTGACAATGTAGAGAGTGTATTTCTGATTAATTTAATGTTATCTTTATTGAAAAAACAGTGCTTTTCTTTGAAAAATAAAATCATTTCTAAGTGATCCCAAACTTTTGAACGGTATATGTATATAATATATATATGTATATGTGTGTGTGCGTGCATGTGTCTGTGAACATTGGACACCACTTTCTGCGTGAAGTTTGTGTATTGAACATAATTCACCACTTCCTGTATTAAATGTGGCGCAACTGAACAAACAGAAGAATGCATTAAGTATCTTTATATGTAATCAAGGCTCGTCCACGTGGTGTAAATGTCACGTGATGCAGATGATGCCTGTCACCAAACCATGACTTTCTTTTGCCAGTTGGTGGCGCTGTGACTACGTGAGAAAATGGACTCTTAATTTGGATGACCGAAGTAAACTAATCTTTTGTTTAACATCCTTTACTGTTCTTCATTTATTATTTTACATATTTCATTTTTAGCTGTGATATTTCTGTAAATGTAGAGGAATATCATGCATTTGGTTCACCTCCTATACAATGTGGGGTCATTAAACACATATATGTTGTCCTGGTGTCCACTATAATCGACATTCATAAAATAATTATTAATTTAATAAAAAAATTAATGCTTTCAGAACTAAATATATCATTCCCGACATGTTAATACACAATACAATATAATAATTAGACATCCTCATGCCACGACTGTTATCATCAGGATGTGTATCTTTCCTGTAAATACTTTTAAAGATCAATATATCACATTACAGCTTATTACTAAATGAATTGTATTGTTTACACCAGTGAGAAAGCCCCGCAGAGGTAGGCCATCAAAAAATTTAGTTAGACTTGAGTTAGTGTATTTGCTATTGTTAAAGGGCCAATATGACGTTTCAATCAACTCGTGCAAAAAACTCAATAAACGTTATGACTAAGGAATTTCAACATACAAAATATGTCATCTACATTGTACATCGAGGATATATAATGCAGCGCGTTTGTGCAGTAATTGCAATATTGTTCCTATATTTTTATTTACAACAGTGAGGAAGCCCCGCATAAGCAGGGCATCAAAAAATTGAGTTAGACTCTTATTGGTCCTCTCCACGGAAATCTTTAGTAAAAGGCGAAAGATTTATGCGCTCTGAAGAGAACCAAGAGTGATGCCTGAAGAACACCAGAGAGGAGGACCAGTAGCTCAGGGACACGTGCTTCACCTCTGGTGCATTAGAAACTCCACCACATAATAAAGTCGTACATACATGTGGTGCAGTGTTTGTTTCATGAGCTTATACTTTATTCGTGGTTAAAACGTTAATCAGAGACGTACAACATGTCGCTTTAGTTTAAACTCAATACATTGTTTCCCCCTTTTACAAATGGTGACACAAGGCATGCTGGGAGTGGATCATGAAATTACATTTTATTTAGTTGTTTCCTATGTCATTTTTTATGCATTGGGTTGGGGTCTTCGTCATACTGTAGGTATGTATATATATAAATATATATAAATATATATATATGTGTGTGTGTGTCTTTGAACATTGGACGCCGAATTCCTGCGTGAAGTTTGTAACGCTGGAAATCATACATTGAACATATTTCACCAGTTCCTGTATTAAATGTGGTGCAAGGGATCAAACACAAGAATGCATTAAGTATCTTTATATGTCCTGTAGTCAAGGCTCGTCCATTTGGAGTAAATGTCACCTGATATACATCCACCATCGAGTATGTTTTGTTCAACGTTTGAATTATTGCTTCCATATTTATATTTACACCAGTGAGGAAGCCCCGCTTGCGCAGGGCATCAAAAAATTGAGTTAGACTCTTATTGGTCCGCTCCACGGAAATCTTTAGTAAAAGGCGAAAGATTTATGCGCTCTGAAGAGAACCAAGAGTGATGCCTGAAGAACACCAGAGAGGAGGACCACTAGCTCGGAGACACGTGCTTCACCTCTGGTGCATTACAAACTACACCACATAATAAAGTAGCACATACATGTGGTGCAGTGTTTGTTTCATGAGCTTATACTTTATTCGTGGTTAAAACGTTAATCAGAGACGTACAACATGTCGCTTTAGTTTAAACTCAATACATTGTTTCCCCCTTTTACAAATGGTGACACAAGGCATGCTGGGAGTGGATCATGAAATTACATTTTATTTAGTTGTTTCCTATGTCGTTTTTTATGCATTGGGTTGCGGTCTTCATACTGTAGGCACAAACACACACACAAGCGATCAAACACAAGAATGCATTAAGTATATTTCTATATATGTCGTAGAATACACTCCACGTGGAGTAAATGTCATGTGATGCACATCTTCCATTAAATACGAAATCGACATGGATTATTTGCATTAATGTTTCCATGTTATTATTTACACCAGTGAGGAAGCCCCGCTTGCGCAGGGCATCAAAAAATTGAGTTAGACTCTTATTGGTCCGCTCCACGGAAATCTTTAGTAAAAGGCGAAAGATTTATGCGCTCTGAAGAGAACCAAGAGTGATGCCTGAAGAACACCAGAGAGGAGGACCACTAGCTCGGAGACACGTGCTTCACCTCTGGTGCATTACAAACTACACCACATAATAAAGTAGTAAGTACATTTAGTGACATTTGTTGCCTGAGTTTTTACTTCGTTCGTGATTAACTTTGTCACTTTAAACGTAAGACATTATTGTTTCCCCCTGTTTCAAATCGTAACGCAAGGCATGCTGGGAATTAAGATCTCATTTCCGTTTTGATTTTCCGTTTTCTTTATCGTTTTGATAGAAATATATACATTCACTGTACTTTAAAATGCAAGAGTTTGCAACATTATAGATACTGTGTATAATGAACGTAAATATCTGATATATAGATATAATGTAGTCACACAACAGATCACGTATAAAGCAGTCAGCTGCTGCGGAACGACAGACGACCCCAAAGCTGGCAGATCTCATGCAAAACAACGACTCCCTGTGGTAACAAAACACACCCACAACTATTTTACTTCTCCTTTGAACACAACCACAGATAAGGTCAAGATGCTTTATCGCTGATTAAAATCAAACCATAAATAACGAAAGTAAAAGTTGGTGTCTCACACACAAAGCAGGCTTTGTTACAACTGGGTGAAGGGGGTGACGATAGAGCATCAATGTTGAGAGAGAAGGTGTGGGCAGAGCAGGTGAGGGAGTGCTGAGGGCCGATGATGAGTAGTTCACATGTATTGCAGTTGAGTTTGTGAAGGTTCTGTTGCATTCAGTGAGACAGTGAAGTGGGGGACTGAGGTGATGGTTTTGGAAGAGAAGTAGAGTTGGGTGTCGTCAGCGAAAAGAGGTGAGGAAAAGGCTGTAATGTAGGTTTGACAACACATATTTTATTAAAATACCGGTTAGTTGCAGCCCCAGTCACAATAAAATGATCACCCATACTTCATAAAAAAAACATTACATTGGATGATGTAAATATTTGTGTAGTTTTAGGAACTAAAATAAGTAAAATTCATAGAGTAAGCTTGCAGGATGTCTTTATTCGTAAGTGTTCCAATCAAATGGTTTAGTAAAGAAGAGGTTTCATGGTCCTCTTCAGATATTACCGTGTCATTATTTTGGGATTTGTATAAAAGAAGGTCTGACACTCAAAACCATATATATATATATATATATATATATATATATATATATATATATATATATATATATATAATTGTTTAATATTACATGCTGATAAAATCATTACATTCAGTTTCACTCTGCTCTAATGGAATCACACATGCACATTAACCCACTCAGAGAAAGAAGGTACATGAATTGGTCCGTCACTATAAAACCGAGCCAAAGCCTGCAGTACAGTATTATACATATTAAAAAACCATTAAAAGAAAAGGAATTATATACATATTTGATATTGTAGAGAGATTAAATATGCTTTTGGTTTATGAGCTTGTATAATAATAATAATGCTAATGATAATAATAATAATTCTCAGTGCATCGGGGTCATGCTTGGCGCTTTTTTCCATGTTTATGATTCCGTTCTTTGATACAACTTAAGTATTTTGCTGTTGTGAAGTTTTTTCCACAGGTTCTTCTCCAGGTTATAGTCGTGGTTACTGTAAAAAATGACTTTGGTTTTTTTGTCCTTCTCAACGTAGTAGGTAGAGTATTTATTGTAGTCCTCAGTCATGAATCCATAAGCACTCACCTGCCGACGTCAAAAACAGAACGGAGTCAATAGAGAATAATTCACAGCAAGAATAGATTGGTTTATAGAAAAGTTTGACAATTTGAGAAATACGCTCATTAAATTTCTTGAGGAACGTTAGATGAGAAGATCAATCACTCATCATCACTTCAACAAAGTGTATACAGCTAGCCGATGACACCCTTCTCTGCTCTTCCATTCGAGCAGTTACCCACCCTTGACTTTAGAGTAGAGACTGTGTCTGTCCCACGGCCACTTCAATTAAATAAATCAAAAGTAAGCAGAAGAGGAGTCGTACACAATAACCTTATACAAGTTAACACAATTATTTCAGCAGTGCAACAAAATAGGTCTATTAAATGTGGTCTCCTAAATATTCGATCTCTGTCATCTAAAGCTGTGTTACTGAATGATTTAATATCAGATAATCACATTGATTTATGTTGCCTAACTGAAACCTGGCTGAGCCATGAAGAATATGTCTGCCTGAATGAATCGACTCCTCCAAGTCATATTAATACTCACATTCCTCGAGGCACCGGTCGAGGAGGTGGAGTAGCAGCCATCTTTGAATCGAGCCTATTAATTAATCCTCAACCAAAATTACACTACACCTCATTTGAAAGCCTTGTTCTTAGTCTTTCACATCCAACCTGGAAAACACTACAGCCAATTCGATTTGTGATTCTGTACCGCCACCAGGTCCATATTCAGAGTTTATATCTGAATTCTCAGAATTTATATCAAGTTTGGTTCTTAAAACCGATAAAGTTATTATTGTTGGAGATTTTAATATCCATGTGGATGTTGATAATGATTGCCTTAGTGCTGCATTCATCTCCTTGTTGGACTCGATTGGCTTCTGTCAGAGAGTACAGAAACCCACTCACAGCTTTGGCCACACGCTTGATCTTGTTCTTACTTATGGCGTTGACATTGAGCATTTGAACGTCTTCCCACAGAATCCTCTTCTGTCAGACCACAACCTCATAACTTTTGAATTTATACTACCGAGTGTACTCCGTTAGTCAAAAGTTTCTACACTAGATGTCTAACTGATAGTGCTGTAGCTAAATTTAAAGAAGCGATTCCTTCTGTATTTGATTCGATACCACGTCTCAATATAACAGAGGACTCCTGGTCTAACTTTAGTCCGTCCCAGATTGATCATCTTGTTGACAGTGCCATAGGCTCTCTGAGAATGACACTGGACTCGATAGCCCTCTGAAGAAGAAGACAGTGAGGAAGAGGAGGTTTGCTCCTGGTATAACCCTCAGACCCGCAAACTGAAGCAAGCGTCACGAAAGCTTGAACGCATATGGCGTTCAACTAATCTCGAAGAATCCCGCTTAGTTTGGCGAGATAGTCTTAAAACATATAAGAAGGCCCTCCGTAATGCCAGAGCAGCCTATTACTCATCAATAATAGAAAAATATAGACAACCCCAGGTTTCTCTTCAGCACTGTAGCCAGGCTGACAGAGAGTCACAGCTCTGTGGAGCCGAGCATTCCTATAAACCTTAGTGGTAATGACTTTATGAACTTCTTTAATGAAAAGATTTTAACTATTAGGGACAAGATTAATAATCTCTTGCCCATAACCAGTGCCAATCTGTTCTCAAGTGGAATGGCCTTGAAACCGCTGTATGCCCTGGTGTATATTTGGAGGATTTTCTCCTATCAACCGTGACCAATTATTTTCAACGGTTTCTACTTGAACACGTCTACCTGTCTCTTGGACCCCATCCCGACGAGGCTGCTTAAAGACGTTTTGCCTTTAATTGGCGGCTCTCTATTAGATATTATCAATGTGTCTCTGCTAACAGGCCACGTACCACACTCCTTCAAGGTGGCTGTTATTAAACCTCTCCTGAAGAAGCCCACTCTGGATCCAGAGGTATTGGCTAACTACAGACCGATCTCTAACCTCCCCTTCCTCTCCAAGATCCTTGAGAAAGTGGTCGCAAATCAGTTGTGCGACTTTCTACATCATAATAGTTTATTTGAGAAATTTCAATCAGGATTTAGAAAACACCACAGCACCGAGACGGCACTGGTGAAAATTACAAATGACCTCTTGGATTTGGCTCTCGACGAAGGCGGTCGCAATTTTCTCCCCCTCTCCTCCCCATGACCTTCCCTTCCCTGCTTGGCTTCTCTCATCATGTCTTGTCTGTCTCTATACTTGAGAGACTCTCTCCGCATCGCTCTTCGAACTAAAAACCATGGACGTAATCAACTGGTCCTTAAACGCAATTGACACCATCTTCTCGACGAGAAGCTCGGGTTCGGGGGAACCTGCCTGTCCTGCTGGGACGAATGTTGCTGGATACACGATGGACGCGTGGGGGAAGTGGCGGGTCTTGTGCCTAGCACCACTCTCCGTGGAGGACGTAGAAGACATCTAACTATTCGGAACTTTGATTACAGGATTTCTGCTGTTTGGATTTGGCGCTGCCCTGGCTTATCGGAAAATTAAGGAAACGGTGACAGCCGTTAAAAGCCCCCTAAGGCTGCCCGACATGATTGACGTGTTGGGCAGAGTTGTTGGCACTCAGACTTTGGCATTAAACCGTCAGAATGACAACATCGTGGAGAAGCTGACGGCTCTGCAAATGAAATTGGATCGATTTGAAATCCTATTGGCAAACGGAAACTTCTAAGAGGAATAGTGGGTGCGCAAAATTGAATTGCAGCTACTGGAAGACCAAACAATCCCAATCTTATCTGCTTGCCCTCTACCAGGACGGCCTTGGCCTTGGCCAAGGCCGTGACTGGAACAACAACTCCCCCGAAGATCACTGAAGCGAGACTCTCTCTCATTCCCTTCCCCCTATCCACAGACACCTGTGGTTGTTTTCTCCCCAGGACCCTTCAAGGCCATCTCCATGGCAACGACCATCTTGTGGACTGAGAACTTTGTCTGTTGTGGACTGGGGGAGGACGATACACCGGCCACTCACACACGAACTTCAACAAACTGAAATGCACTCACTACCCCCCCCCCCCATCCCACGCCTTCGCCTGCTTTGCCCCCCCAGGGTGACAGGACGGGGTCTCGTCCGCGCCGTGGCGGCGAAGGACCGGCTGGCTCCTTGTCGGTGCTGCTTACCTTCTGCCCCCAATGACGGGCTATCGCCCAGTCTTTGGATTACCTCCCCCCCCTTCCTACTCGTTGCAAGTCATGTCTAAGATGTATGTGCTTATGTGCAATGGTGTTTTTTGTTTCTCCTGCTCCCACACTGTACCTCTAGGGGCATAGTCGGGGTGGCTTTTTCTTTTCTCGCCTCTTCCCTCATGTTATGCTGTCATCTTTCATCCACCCTTTCTAGATGGCGCCGGACGGCGCCGGGTGTCTTGGTGCGCGATTCTTGCACCTTCCGCCAAAAAAAGTTCCTCGTTTGTTTGTGAAAACATTCTTTGGCAATAAACCTGTTTCTGATTCTGATTCTGATTCTGATTAATGGCAGCAGATAAAGGACTCCTCTCTGTCCTGGTCTTGTTAGACCTTAGTGCTGCATTCGACACCATTGACCATGACATCCTGTTACAGAGACTGGAGCAGTCGATTGGCATTTCAGGCACGGCACTAATTTGGTTTAAATCCTATTTATCAGATCGATCTCAGTTTGTATTTGTAAACGATGACGCCTCGATAACCACCAACGTTAATCACGGAGTTCCACAAGGTTCTGTGCTTGGACCAATTTTATTTACCTTATACATGCTTCCTTTGGGCAATATTATCAGGAAACACTCCATAAACTTTCATTGTTATGCAGATGACACTCAACTATATTTATCGATAAAACCAGAGGAGAGCAACCAACTCTGTAAAATTCAAGCATGTCTTAAAGACATAAAACATGGATGACCTGCAACTTCTTGATGTTAAACTCAGACAAAACCGAAGTAATTTTAATCGGCCCTGAGCACCTCAGAGATCAATTATCTGGTGATGTGGATTCTGTAGATGGCATTGCCCTGGCATCCAACACCACTGTAAAGAATCTTGGCGTTATCTTTGATCGGGACTTGTCCTTTAACTCCACGTAAAGCAAATCTCAAGGACTGCATTCTTTCATCTACGTAATATTTCAAAATCAGGCACATCTTGTCTCAAAAGATGCAGAAAAATTGGTTCACGTTCGTTACTTCGAGACTGGATTACTGCAACTCCTTATTAGCAGGCTGCTCTAATAAATCTCTTAGGTCCCTCCAGTTGATCCAGAATGCTGCAGCTCGTGTTCTCACTAAAACTAAGAAAAGAGATCACATCACTCCTGCACTAGCTGCTCTGCACTGGCTCCCAGTAAAATCAAGAATCACTTTTAAAATTCTTCTCTTAACCTACAAAGCCTTGATTGGTGATGCTCCATCATATCTTAAGGAGCTTGTCGCACCATATTGCCCCACTAGAGAGCTACGCTCACTAAATGCGGGACTACTTGTAGTTCCTAGAGTCTTAAAAAGTAGAATGGGAGCCAGAGCCTTTGGTTATCAAGCTCCTCTTTTATGGAACCAGCTTCCAATTTCAGTCCGGGAGGCAGACACAGTCACCTCGTTTAAGAGTAGACTTAAGACCTTCCTCTTGACAGAGCTTATAGTTAGGGCTGAATCAGGTTTGCCCTGGTCCAGCCCCTTGATATGCTGCTATAGGCTTATAGCTGCCGGGGGACGTTTTAGGATGCACTGAGTACCTATCTCCTTTTTCTCTCCTTAAGGATGAATTTTCATCTCTCAATCACACGTTACTAACTCTGCTTTCTCCCCGGAAGTCCTTTTGACTTTACGCCTCATGGGGTCATCGGACCCTATGAGACGGCATAGATCCTATCTGCCTGATGGATCGTCTGGGTCGTGGAATTCCTGCTCATGACTACGCCACTGTCCTGTTGAGACTCCGCCCCTCCTCCCCACCGCCATCTGCCTGATGGATCGTGGAGGTCTCCATCGTGGAATATGCCTACTATGAACTATTCATACACTCTGTCATATTCATTGAATGTATTTTAACTCTAAATCTGTCCTTCTGTACACATTACATCTATTGCATCTGTCCATCCTAGGAGAGGGATCCTCCTCTGTTGCTCTCCTGCAGGTTTCTTCCCTTTTTTTCCCCTGAAGGGTTATTTGGGAGTTTTTCCTGGTCCGATGTGAGGTTTTGGGGCAGGGATGTCTATGTGTACAGATTGTAAAGCACTCCGAGACAAATTTGTAATTTGTGAAATTGGGCTATACAAATAAACTGAATTGAATTGAACTGAATTGAATACAGCTGCATATAAGCATCTTCAAAGCTCAGTAATTTACATGTTAGAGCCTTAAAATTAAGTGTAATTCTTTGTATGTATGGTTTTACTAACTGGTAGATTACGTCAGACAGAGCCAAGCTAGCAGTTTCCCTTTGTTTACAGTCTTTATGCTATGCTAAGCTAATCATCGGCTAGCTGTATACACTTTGTTGAAGTGATGATGAGTGATTGATCTTCTCATCTAACGTTCCTCAAGAAATTTAATGAGCGTATTTCTCAAATTGTCAAACTTTTCTATAAACCAATCTATTCTTGCTGTGAATTATTCTCTATTGACTCCGTTCTGTTTTTGACGTCGGCAGGTGAGTGCTTATGGATTCATGACTGAGGACTACAATAAATACTCTACCTACTACGTTGAGAAGGACAAAAAAACCAAAGTCATTTTTTACAGTAACCACGACTATAACCTGGAGAAGAACCTGTGGAAAAAACTTCACAACAGCAAAATACTTAAGTTGTATCAAAGAACGGAATCATAAACATGGAAAAAAGCGCCAAGCATGACCCCGATGCACTGAGAATTATTATTATTATCATTAGCATTATTATTATTATACAAGCTCATAACCAAAAGCATATTTAATCTCTCTACAATATCAAATATGTATATAATTCCTTTTCTTTTAATGGTTTTTTAATATGTATAATACTGTACTGCAGGCTTTGGCTCGGTTTTATAGTGACGGACCAATTCATGTACCTTCTTTCTCTGAGTGGGTTAATGTGCATGTGTGATTCCATTAGAGCAGAGTGAAACTGAATGTAATGATTTTATCAGCATGTAATATTAAACAATTATATATATATATGGTTTTGAGTGTCAGACCTTCTTTTATACAAATCCCAAAATAATGACACGGTAATATCTGAAGAGGACCATGAAAACTCTTCTTTACTAAACCATTTGATTGGAACACTTACGAATAAAGACATCCTGCAAGCTTACTCTATGAATTTTACTTATTTTAGTTCCTAAAACTACACAAATATTTACATCATCCAATGTAATGTTTTTTTTATGAAGTATGGGTGATCATTTTATTGTGACTGGGGCTGCAACTAACCGGTATTTTAATAAAATATGTGTTGTCAAACCTACATTACAGCCTTTTCCTCACCTCTTTTCGCTGACGACACCCAACTCTACTTCTCTTCCAAAACCATCACCTCAGTCCCCCACTTCACTGTCTCACTGAATGCAACAGAACCTTCTCAAACTCAACTGCAATACATCTGAACTACTCATCATCGGCCCTCAGCACTCCCTCACCTGCTCTGCCCACACCTTCTCTCTCAACATTGATGCTCTATCGTCACCCCCTTCACCCAGTTGTAACAAAGCCTGCTTTGTGTGTGAGACACCAACTTTTACTTTCGTTATTTATTGTTTGATTTTAATCAGCGATAAAGCATCTTGACCTTATCTGTGGTTGTGTTCAAAGGAGAAGTAAAATAGTTGTGTGTGTTTTGTTACCACAGGGAGTCGTTGTTTTGCATGAGATCTGCCAGCTTTGGGGACGTCGGTCGTTCCGCAGCAGCTGACTGCTTTATACGTGATCTGTTGTGTGACTACATTATATCTATATATCAGATATTTACGTTCATTATACACAGTATCTATAATGTTGCAAACTCTTGCATTTTAAAGTACAGTGAATGTATATATTTCTATCAAAACGATAAAGAAAACGGAAAATCAAAACGGAAATGAGATCTTAATTCCCAGCATGCCTTGCGTCACGATTTGAAACAGGGGGAAACAATAATGTATGGATTGAGTTTAAAGTGACAAAGTTAATCACGAACGAAGTAAAAACTCAGGCAACAAATGTCACTAAATGTACTTACTACTTTATTATGTGGTGTAGTTTCTAATGCACCAGAGGTGAAGCACGTGTCTCCGAGCTAGTGGTCCTCCTCTCTGGTGTTCATCGGGTATCACTCTTGGTTCTCTTCAGAGCGCATAAATCTTTCGCCTTTTACTAAAGATTTCCGTGGAGCGGACCAATAAGAGTCTAACTCAATTTTTTGATGCCCTGCGCAAGCGGGGCTTCCTCACTGGTGTAAATAATAACATGGAAACATTAATGCAAATAATCCATGTCGATTTCATATTTAATGGAAGATGTGCATCACATGACATTTACTCCACGTGGAGTGTATTCTACGACATATATAGAAAGATACTTCTTAATGCATTCTTGTGTTTGATCGCTTGTGTGTGTGTTTGTGCCTACAGTATGAAGACCGCAACCCAATGCATAAAAAACGACATAGGAAACAACTAAATAAAATGTAATTTCATGATCCACTCCCAGCATGCCTTGTGTCACCATTTGTAAAAGGGGGAAACAATGTATTGAGTTTAAACTAAAGCGACATGTTGTACGTCTCTGATTTACGTTTTAACCACGTATAAAGTATAAGCTCATGAAACAAACACTGAACCACATGTATGTGCTACTTTATTATGTGGTGTAGTTTGTAATGCACCAGAGGTGAAGCACGTGTCCCCGAGCTAGTGGTCCTCCTCTCTGGTGTTCTTCAGGCATCACTCTTGGTTCTCTTCCGAGCGCATAAATCTTTCGCCTTTTACTAAAGATTTCCGTGGAGAGGACCAATAAGAGTCTAACTCAATTATTTGATGCCCTGCTTATACGGGGCTTCCACGCTGGTGTAAATACAAATATAAGAACAATATTACAATTACTGCACAAACGCGCTGCATTATATCCTCGATGTACAATGTAGGTGACTTTTGAAATGTCTTAGTCATAACGTTTATTGAGTTTAAAGATCATTAAAATATGCATCTTGAGGCTGTTTCCTTGCCTCTTTGGCGTCATTTAT
This sequence comes from Pseudoliparis swirei, assembly GCF_029220125.1. Taxonomy (NCBI): domain Eukaryota; kingdom Metazoa; phylum Chordata; class Actinopteri; order Perciformes; family Liparidae; genus Pseudoliparis; species Pseudoliparis swirei. The sequence continues at coordinate 7,884,681 of NC_079400.1, read as the reverse complement.
AGTTGCTTCTTCCGGCTGCCGTGTTGAATATCTTCCCTGTATGAATTCTGTTTTTACGTGTTTAGGAAGCTGATGTACAGAAAGAAGACATGTGGTGTTTTATTGTCTTCGGCAGGTATGTGTTTGTCCTTTGTTTAATGTATAATTTTCGCTGTCACTTTAACTCACGCAGTTATTTATGTTGTCCACGTGGTGTCGCTGTTTCCCTCTTTTTGTCGTGAGTCATGGTTTGAGTTGGTTTCAGATTTTAAAAAATGTAATTTAGATCTAACTAGTCCTTCCTTGACACAATAGTTCGTTATAGCTGAGGAAAGCTGAAGTACAGAGAGAAGACAACGTGTTGTTGAATTGTCTTCAGCAGCAGATAAAAGCTGGAAAATAAATCTGAGTCGACTTCTCCCCGGCCTTAAACAAATCTCACCAGTATTCCTTCTGCTGAATGCAGTATAATATACATTAAATTAAATTCTGGTTATTATTGCATAGCGCAGAATCACAAATTACAAGTTTGCCTCAGAGGGATTTACAATCTGTACACATAGACATCCCTGACCCCGAGACCTCTCATGGATCAGGAACAACTCCCAATCAGGTGGCTGGGGCTCTTACTATAACTCTATATACATTAACTTACATCACCATGTTTGGATGCAAGCTAAATGCTTCTTAAATGAATGTTAATTCAGAATGGTAATGTAATTAAAAATAATACAATCTGAAATGCCTCTAAAATAAGGAACTGTGTTTGTACCAATCGTGTATAACAATATAGTGTGTTTAATACAATGTTATACCTATAAAGATGCCTTCTTGGATATTACATGTATTATATTTTTATACTTGGGTTTGTTTAGTACTTTTTATCTGGAAAGGATCAAATTATGAAGCAAAGTAAATAGAGTAAGTTAATTACTGTTCACTGATAACACTTCATAGATGAGCACTTATATTGTGTTTACTGTATTTTTTAGTTTATTTTTGCTGGCTAATAGGAAAGCTGTGAACACAAAATGATTTTACCAAATCATTTTGTCTATATTAATTTTAACTGCCTAGATATTTCTTTAAAACACCACCAGTGGCATGTAAACTTCATTGTAGGATAATAAAGTGTAGCATGTGAAACTAGTGACTCTGGATTGTCTCTGTTAATGCCGGTGTCACCCGGGTTGTTTGAACGGGGGCGGTTCAGAGGATTAGGCCGACATCAAGAGGGTCGCTATACTTCAATAAGGAGATTTAAAAAACTGATTGATCTCTTATCAGGATCATTTCCCTGTGTGCCAGAATAATGGAAGAGTCGGGTGAGTGATTCTGAATAACAACAACTTAACCCTCCTGTTACCTTCAAATTTACTAACATCTTTTACCCTTTTTGACCACAGAAATTAGAACCTCCAGAAAATGATTAGAATTAATATTGTTTCCCAAGTTTAAGTGTGAGGTACTTTATGTGTGTTTGTTGATACCTAAATAGCCCTTTAAATAAATACAAAAGTTGATATTTCTTATATGTTTTACACAGTGAAAAACAGCCTGGGGTCAAATTGACCCCAAAGAACACCGATGCGTACGAGTTGTGTTCAGGACATTGAAAACATATCATCCCACTGAATTTTAAAATATGCACAGCATATTCCGCCCCCCTGTAATGTTCTCTATAGCGCCAGATTACAGCAGAAGTAATGTAAGGTTATTTCCTTAAAGACGTCTTTGTTCTTTTATTAAAGGGTACCTGTAGTGCAAAACAGCAACGTGCTACATCCATTCGGCGCATCAAATAAATCATATTTACCCCGCTGCTATTGTCAACAAGTCACGCATAGCCCGAGGATTTACATTTATTTGTCAAAATTCCGAATCCGTGGGCGCAGCCATTTTGCTAGTTATTTACTCCAGCTCAAAGGTCACTATGACGTAGGAACGTTGAAAGGAATTCAGCCAATCCGGAGCCACTTCTACACGCGTTGCTTCTTGGGATAGATCGGTGGCCTCAAACCAGTTCACGTCTGGAGTTCACGCCAATAATAAACGGAGTCACAAGACTAAAAAGTTATTTTGCGTGCCCAAACCTACTACAGAGGAAAAGAAGGTGCTCGCGAAGAAGTGGCTGCACAATTTAGGAACCGGGCATACTTTTAAAACATTTACATTCAGCAAAAACTCCGTGGTATGTGAAGATCACTTCGATCCAGATTGCTATGAGAGAAACATGCAGGCCGAATTGTTGGGATATCAGGGCCGGACCAGGTTGAAGCCCGATGCTGTACCAACAGTATTTGTTCATCGAAAGCAGCAGCATCAGATAAAGGCCGCAATGTTCGTGTTGCGAACAGAGATAAACAAAAGGTAAGTCTGGCATAAATATTATTATGGGACCTGTGATATGTAATGTAAATTTACTTTAATTTGGATGACTAATTTATATTATAACTGACCACGTATCTGTGGTATAATTAGATCTTTATAGAGGAATGTCAATGTGCTTGGCCTATTAATAATAAACATAATTAATTTTATTTGTTAATTAAATTATTATATATAGATTATATACATATAGGCTATAACATCATATGTGGAAATAAGCCATCCTACCATAAGGTATACTTAACATAAAATAATTATTATTATTATAATGATAAATAATCCTAGAAAAATTAGGACTAGCATCAATGTTATCATGGTTTTAAAGGGTACCTGTAGCCCAAATCAACAACGTGCTACACCCATTAGGCTTATTTGTAGGTAAAATAAACCAAATTATGACATATATATGTTTGTTTGTAATTGGTCATTTTCTGGTTTACAGTCTCCATAACTATTAAAGTATGGGGTAGAACCATTTATATTACCTACGATCCTCCCACTTTTAGACATTCACAATATACATTATTAATTGTCATTTATTTTTCAGTTTCTTCATGAACTGTCAAAAGCCTCAGCAGCAAGTTCAGTAGCACCAGCACAAAGCCCTCCATCATCAGGTGATTGTGACTCTGAAGAACCAGTTCAGCTGGGACAGCCAGATCCTGTATATCCTGCCAATGTAAGTGACATTTTCATAAAGCTGCTTTTTCTGTTGTGGAAAAACATATTAAAACTTAGTCACTTTATTATTAGACCTGAAAGATCCTGCAGTTTATAGAAATCAGACCAGTACCTATGTAATAAATGCAGAACAGAGACCTCTTTAATTTTAAGAATACAATATATTTGAAATTGTTCATGTTACTATATACACACTAAAGTATAGTATCTAGGCTGCTAAGGGAGCAGGCTTACTTGACACTAGGTAGAAGGTACTGGAGTCTGGACTCTGGAGGTACTAGAAGGTACCAGTGAGTTTCCGGTGAGCTCTGCCTACACATATTGCCTTAGGTTTATCGTAGGTCACTGCAATTGTTTTTACAATTTGAATCAGTTCTATATGAATTAGCAACCTTGATTCCCGAAAACCCAAATCAGATAGCACAATTCTTTTATTTTAATTATCTGTACAATTCTTCTGTTTCAGGTGTGTCATCGTGAGGTCCAGACAGACCCAGTACAGATATTTCCTGCCGAATCATCAATATATGTCCTTGAACCAGGCACACAAATTTTGCTGAGTAAGCAGGCCAGCTACCCTGCCGTAGATGATGACCACTGTTACAGTATGAAGCGGCCTGATGACATTTCAGCTGACGCTGTGGTTACCTCCACACCCGTGATAAATAATCCACCAAAGGATTTCTTGCATCCATGTAGCCCTGTGCCTTCATCATCAAAGGGTTTACAGCTTTGCTCCACGCAGTCAACTGACATACACATAGAAACTTCTTCGGAGTCCAGTGATATGTATGTGGACACGGACAGTGCAGAGGAACCAACCAAGCTGGAAGAAAAGTTAGATGGTAGCTTTCTAAATGGTTCTGGCGATTCGAACGAGTCCAGCATGGATGACGACAATGATGAATTCTGGACTCAAGTACAATGTAGAAAGTTTATAGTGTTTGAAGAGTCTATCGACAAACTTGTCAGCTTGACTGTTTGTTCACAATGTAAAAGCCCAGTCCACAAGACTCGTACAGTCATCTCTGGCACAAATATCCTCATATATATAGCATACTTGTGTAACCATAACGAGGTGACCTGGTCAGGCCAAGCATTCATTGGGAAGGGAAATGGCAAAATTGCATCAGGTAATCTTTTGTTAAGTGCTGCTACCCTCTACTCTGGGCTAACATACACCAGAGTAAAGAAGCTTGCAGATTTGATAAATGTTGCCTTCATCTCAGAGTCAACTTTCTATGGCTTTCAGAGATATTCTGTTACCAGTGATTAATGAGAGGTGGGTGGCAGAGAGGCAGAGATTGGTAGATGAGGCACAAGTTTCAAGTGAAAAGTTGACCCTAGGTGGAGATGGCAGATGTGATAGTCCTGGTTTCTGTGCTAAGTACTGCACATACTCCTTCATGGATTCGAAGACTGAAAAAATCTTAGATTTTGAGTTGGTTCAAGTGACACAAACAGGCACTTCTCAATCCATGGAGAAGTATGGTTTTTGTAAGGTCCTGGATAGACTTCTGGAGGAGGGTGTACCTGTTGGCACTGTGGCCACAGACAGGCATGTGGGAATTTGAGCAGTGATAAAGAAGGATTACAGTGGGAGGGGCATTGACCACCAGTTCGATGTATTCCACATTGTAAACAGTATTAGGAAGAAGTTGAAGGAACTTACAAAGAAAAAGAAACATGCAGACTTGGCCCCCTGGGTGAGGAGTATCCTAAATCATGTGTGGTTTAGCAGTAGAAATTGTGAAGGAAACCCTGATAAACTGGTAGAACTATTCACTAGTGTGATTTACCATGTAGCTGGCATACATAGATGGTCAGGGAGCACTTTTGTCAACCAGTGTCCACACAAACCATTGACAAAGGAAGAACAGCAAGAAAGACTGTGGCTGAAGGGTCCCTCTCTGTTGGCTTTGAAGGATATTGTGCTGGAGCCTAAGCTAGTCAGGGACATCCGGCAGCTTAGTTTGTTCTGCCATACAGGAAACTGGAGACGTTTCATTCAAAACTCTTGGTATTTTGCCCCAAAAGACAAGAGTTTGATTTTCAGTGCATGTTAGGCAGGAACCAGTTGGCTGTGTTAGACCACAATGCCAATGTTGGGAGGAGCAGGCAGTTGTGCTGGCAGAAAAATCAACATCAGCAAGCGTTGGGAAAGTAGGTTCAATGGAGTACAAGAAGCATTCGGGGGCTTATCATGCAAGACCAACTTATGTTGCGACATCCCAGGATCACCTACAAGGTCTTGTGCAGAGGGCACTGGAAGTGAGGTCACGAAGAGTTGCTCTGCCACTAGCTCCCAAACCAGGTGCCAAAAACATCTCTATGAAACCAGCTCCTTCTAAACAGGAGCTCATTCATAAGCAAACATCCAGATTTTAATCTGATGTCGATACTCTGCCAGTTAGTTATTTGCTAGAATTTCCTCACTTTTGCAATAATTATATCTGAAATGACAACGATTTTGTTATAAGATTACATATTGAATATACATGGGGATTGTTTGGTTTACAGTGGAAGTGCAAACTATGAAAAAATAATTGTGTGATTATGGAAATAGCAATAAACAAGATGTGAGCTCTCATGTAGAAACAAAATTGAGAGCAATTAACTGTGTGATATTTGTTTACAAGTACAAGGTCATTGAGGGTGTCAAAAGACGTTACAATTGTAAATATATGTTCAAACATACAACCATGTTCAGCACCCAGAACTCCACCTTTGATCTGCTATGGTCCTCCTCAGCAATCCGAAAGGCCTGGTTATTCTTCGGCATTCTTTATCAGTACAGACATTATTTCCCAGAAAATCCTGGGCCAAAATTGTATGGACTGTTTACCTAAAATTCATATGTAAGAAAATTATCTTGTCATGTTAATAGAAACCAGCTGCCTATAAATCGTATGTATGAACACTTCGTTATATTCATAAATAATCAATAAAATAGATAATCTTCACAAAATATTATGACTTGATTTGATATTTGTGTTATTTTATACAGTCTGTATAGCTTTAGTTTGTGATGCACATGCTAGTCCCATCAGATAATGAATGCAAAAGCTTATTTATACCTACATTCAAGAAGCGAGGTTGTGTAAGGATGCCAAGTGGTAGATACAAAAGGGCTCAGTGGTGCTAGGTATAACATGTTTCAGCAATTAGAGGATGGGTCTGAGATATAAATGGAACTATGACAAATAACAAACACACATGCATATATTTCCTTTCTGATATGAATGTATAACAGAAGTTTATTTCCAAATTCAATAACTTGTGAAATACTCGTGAATCAGCACCATGTGTTCCTTCTACCAAGTACAAATTGGCACTGCCCAACAATGACACATTATATATATTACTGGTTCCTCACCAAATATATTTAGGATTGCTTGTACTTTTAGTCATTCACAGTGGCTTTTGAGTACTCCTGAAACCTGTGTAGTGGCCATCTTCAGAAGGAAACTTCTTATGGATATACTCCACACAGCATGAAGGTAGTGGTCTTCTGACGTGTCTTCCCAAAAGCTCGCCACGGTGGATGTATCTGGTAAGCGTGCGATAGGCCATCAACCTGTACTGGCTGAAAAAGAGGAAATATTAAACGATACTTGAAAACAATGTATTCTACTGACAAATAAATGTCTTTCCTCTATCGTGAAACATTCGTAGCGAAGAATTACACAACCTATATCGTCAAAATCAATGGAGATACTGCGATAGTATGCGATAGTATGCAGGCAAATGTTAGGCCTCTAAACATGGGAGAATAAAGGTGAATATATTCAGAATATTAGTAATAATCACACCAACTCTGGTGATCGCAAATTAGCCTACATGAAGCAACTGGCTAACTTACCGATTTGACAGTTCTCCTCGGTGCAGGCCCCGAACATGTCGGCCGATCATTGCATCAATGAAAGACATCTCCAGCGCTGGCTTATGCGCGATGTAGCTATCAAGCTCACTCTTTTGTGTGAAGCAGATGAGGTCTAATGACACTATATCATCGGACATAAGTTCGTGTTTTTACAACAAATGCACTCTATGTCTGTTTTTGTGGCACACATTTCCCACAACTGCACCAAACGTCCGCCGACTTGCGTGCACGGTCCATACGGTGAAGCATCTGTACCGGCGGTCCTTCGCATCAACTTCATCTGAATCATCGCTATCATCGCTGTCACAATTCACTAAATGGGGATAGTCTGCTTTTAAAGGTTCAAACAAGTATCCAGTTGCTGAATCAGACAATCTTTCATCGTCCATATTCTCAATCTCTCAGCATTTGTTTGCGAGCGCTCGACGTTGTTTACATTGGTATCTGAACACATCCGCTGTGGCTGGCTGTCGCTCTATCAACGTTCCGACGTCACACCACCCGCGACATATTCAAGCTCCAGTGCACTGTCGCATGTTGGATTTCAGCACTTTGAACAGCCTAAACTACGTATTGTTATTGAATACTGGACCGTCAGTGCATGAATACACTTTAGAAACACATTATCTTTTGCTCTGGCTACATAGTGATTTGCACTACAGGTACCCTTTAAACTAAACAGCGGTCTGTTGTTGATCGTCTCTACAGCCGCATGTCATTCTGTCTCCACGTGTCGTTCACTCTTCTCGGCTCTCCGTCTCGCGCGCCGCAGAGCTCCATGCCGGCGTGTCTGCCCGCGCATCGGGGCGGAGAAAGAAAAAAAATCACCTGCATCTTCCGCCCCGCGTCACCGACACGTCGCCCTCTGTTTCTCTGTGAATATCGAGGAGCAGACGGGAGGAAGGAGGCGGACTGCCGCGGCTTGACACTCAGAGGAGTGCAACAACTTCAACGCACACCGGAAGTAAACAAAGTTGCGTTAATTGCGTTAAAATATTTTAGTGCGTTAATCGCGGCCAAATTAATCGCATAGATTAACGCGTTAACGCTGACAGCCCTAATTAATATGTATGTCTAATAGAAATACAATGTAATAAATCAGTATCAATTATTACCTATTATAGTATAACATAGGTTGGAGTGCATGTTTATAGTATGGTAATTTTAGTATTATAGTATAACATCGAATATCAGATAAGATAATCCTTTATTAGTCCTGCAGCATTTACAGATGTAAAGCAGCAGAAGGTAAAGTTCAATTAAATTCAGTTTATTTTATATAGCCCAACATCACAAATTACAAATTTGCCTCAAAGGGCTTTACAATCTGTACCCATATGACATCCCTGTCCCAGGACCTCACATCGGATCAGGAAAAACTCCCAAGAAATATATAAAAAAACTTTTTACGGGGAAAAAAGGAAAGAAACCTTCAGGAGAGCAACAGAGGAGGATATATAGCAGCATATCAAGGGGCTGGACCAGGGCAAACCTGATTCAGCCCTAACTATAAGACTATCAAGGAGGAAAGTCTTAAGTCTACTCTTAAATGAGGTGATTGTGTCTGCCTC
>NC_079400.1:7346273-7498773 GCF_029220125.1 Pseudoliparis swirei | reverse complement strand
CTCACAAAAACGATTCAAGCCCTTCTTCGAGGTGACACATTTAAATATTGTTTGATACATTTAAATAAATCAATTACAAAAATAGATATTTATATTTAATGGGTGGAACACAAAATGTATGAATACTTTCATTTATTAGATTTATTTAGGTTAGATGGTGCGCATATCAACTCAAAATAAATGTGATTCATTGAGGACTACCCTTTGCGCATGCGCCAGCTGAAAATCAGTTGCTTACATGAGGTGAAGACACTTTCAGGGCTGTATGGTGGTGTAGTGGCTAGCACTGTCGCCTCAAAGCCAGAGGCCCGTGGGTTCAATTCCCAGTCGGGGTATTCCTTCTGTGTGGAGTTTGCATATTTTGTTAGTTAGTTTATATTTTGAGTTGGACAAACACAAATTAATTTAATTTAATGAATATCGTTATTTTATTTTAGATGTATTTGATACAAATGAGTTGGACTAAATTAATTACATTTTATTGCACTGATGTGCTAAATTTGAGTTGGAGTTGCATATAATTATTGGATGGAAAACCTGCCAACAATTTAATTGAGTTCATCCAATGAGTCATTTCTTTGAGTGTAGCATGCCGCACCATGACCATGTGAATGCATACAAATGAAATGACAAAAATGACTCAAATGACGATATGAACATCTATTTATTGAACTTTAACATAACTGCAAAGTGCAAATGTAAAACAAATCTTTTTTTGTGGCATTTAGTCCAGCGCTTCTTTAATGTGTCTTGTCCATATATTGAAGCAATAATGATAACAAATAAAAAAGATGTCATGTGCTGTAAACAATGCAACTAGTGGAGGCGGCAAGGTGCTCCGTGTTGCCAGATTGGAAATGGTGAAGTATCGTACCAATGGCTCAAAATGGTCGTATTTGGAGGATAATTATCGTGTATCTGGCAACACTGAGATCGGTCGACCAATGACTGTTCTCTCTGCAGTCAGAGCTCGCGCAAGAAGGTGGAACGTAAGGGAGATACCATTTCCAAAACTTGTAAGGGCGTAAATAACTAGTTTGTGAAAGACCCAGAGAAACACAAATATCCGACGAAGCAAAATCCCGGACGTTTTTGGAATCCCTGCCGGACACATTTTTTAGGTCTCAAAAAGAGGACATGTCCGGGGAAAAGAGGACGTCTGGTCACCCTAGCACAATGCCAACATTTTTTCCTTGGTTTAACGTTAGGCTATTAAAGCACTTTCAAACTCTAAGTAATTTTAGATGTGTGGAGTTTGGAAGAAGTGAGCCCACCAGAACTCTGTTGCTCGCTCCTCATCTCTGCATGAAGCTATATTAAAACACACCAATATTTCCAACTCAACAGTCGGTGCACGAATGCAGTAGATTTGTGCTCGATGGAGGCGAAAGCACCAACAGGCAAACTGTGTTAGAACACCTCCAGTGTTTCTCCGTCTTCAGGACACAGAGCACCTGCCGGTTTTCATTGCAGCCATTTAATCAGTGTTTGAATTACCACTGGGACGGAGAACCAGCCGAGCACCAGCCACCGCTCCGACGCGTCAAGCTGACTTGTGTTCATTTCTGTTTCGGGCTGTTTTAGTGTGGTCAAAAATAGTCGCTCAGGGTTTACTTTTTTCCAGATGAGAATTCTTACCGAAAAGAATTAGGTCATTTTTGTCCGTTCTCGAGAAAGTCATCCTTGCTCCTATCTCTCCCTCTTTAGACGTCTGCAGCTCAGCCAGAAGTTAGAGGGCTTTACAATCTGTGCACATACGACATCCCAGTCCCAGGATCTCACAGCAGATCAGGAAAAACTCCCCCCAAAAAACAGAAAACCCCTTTCACAGGGAAAAAAAGGAAGAACCCTTCAGGAGAGCAAAAGAGGAGGATCCCTCTCCAGGATGGACAGAAGCAATAGATGTCATGTGTACAGAAGGACAGCGTTACAGAGTTACAACACATTCAAGCAGGACGATGGCAAGCAGACGCAAAAGATGCATCTTGATTCCTGCCTGGTAGCAGGCACTAATTTTAAAACACAGGTTCATCTGGATTGACCCGCATGAGCCACAGAGTCCTTTCCAAGAGTGTTGTCTGGTACTACATTACTACTTAAGGTTACTACTCATACCTCCTCCACCTAATGGGGTCATTTTTAAAACCATTCCAGATGAAGAAGTGAAAGGCCTGCTCTTTTGGGTGAAATCTTAATCCTGCGCAGGAATATTAGGCTTCTGTACGAGAATGATTCACTTTGAGTAGATATCCGCACCTCTCCAATTAATTAAATTCTAGTTGCACACTGCTTGTTTTGTATTGTCGGGCAATATATGTGTTTATTGGAGATGACGGGAAGGAGGTGACAGAACTTGGCAACACAATTTAACAAAGGTCCCTCATCACACTGGAGCCGGGGCGGTTTGTTGGCATCTTCAGTCACGGGGGCACCCCGTTATCTTTTTTGTGAATAGTTTTTCTTTCTCAGACACAATCTGAGAAGTTTGGAGGTGAACACTTCTCACACCAGAACCAATCCAGCAGATATTGCTTTATTCTTATGGGTCAAAAACATTGGGAACCAGTGGTTTTGGATTGATGAAAGGTAGAAATGTGAATAGTTTAAAAAAATAATCACATTAAAAGATATCCTGTTCACAAATAGGAGATACAATTAGGACCAATAATCACAATCTCCTCGACGAGGGTAAATATAATGATGCTTGCTGTCATGCCGTCAGTCCTCTGGACCTGCGTGGATGCAAGCGGTGTAAAGCAGCTCCTTCCTCTCCAAACTGACTGATCCTCTTCTTCAGGTTCTGCCCTCGATACACACTTCAGTGGCCTAGCTTTCTCTCCCCCTGCAACAGTTTGATTTGGTTTCTACTTTACTGCTACCGAGCACCCTGAGAGCTGTGTTTGCCGGAGTAAAGTGCACTCCAAATGCCATCTATTATTGATATGGTCTGATATTGAGGCCGGCTGGGATGTGAGGCTCGGCCGTGGTGTTTGTTTTAGTCCGGTCTGGATTTGTTGCGCAGCACTTTGGTTCCTGACGCGTTGACAACTGGCTCCACTGGTTCTGTTTTTTGGGTCAGTTGACAGAACACGGAATACAGGAGAAATGTGTTTCGCTGGATTAGTTTCATTCAGAGAGAAGTCAATACACACACACACACACACACACAATATACATACACGAGTGCACGGACTCTAACCCTTTCTTCCAGGAAAAGCATTTATGCCACAGTGTATATTTTCATCAGTGAAATTAAGAATGAATATGCTTCTATATGTGTGTGTCTGTGTGTTTGCAGAGTATCTTTGCTCAGTTCCAGTTCAGCAGTGAGCGTGTGCTGCCTTCAGATGCACTGCGGAGCGCTCTGGCCAAGACTTTCCAAGACGAGCAACGCTTTCAGCTGGGTATCATGGACGACGCCGCTGAGTGCTTCGTGAGTCTGAGACACACACACACACACACACACAGAGGTGAGGGGTTGCCCGAAGGCTTATCTGAGTGAGTGTCTGAGAAACTACCATCTTCACTACTGTCAGAAACCTTCAGGGGAAACTCAGCCGCCTGCCAAGTGAATAATCTTCAACTTTTGTGTTTGACATTATTATTGAATTTATGTTCGTTGGTTTACTCCCCTGTTTTATGACGTGAGGTGTTCCTTGTTATTTTGTCCACCCCTTGTTCCCTTGAGATGGTGGAGAACACGGGCCTTATTTTAAAGCTACGACGAGGAACTTTTATTTTGTGTTGAATTCGGCGGTCCCTTTAGGGAAACCTCCCATTTTAATGCAGCAGGTGTCTGGCCAGTTGCCCGGCTCAGTCGTGGTTCTGGTTCTGGCAGGAGGAGGAGCTGCTGCTGCGGAAATCTCCTCCTCCCACACTGCAGGTCAAAGGCGGCTCTGACTCCGCTGGGGTCTGAGACGAAGGACTTTCAGTTGAGCGTTACGAATTCTAGAAACAGCCAATCTTCTTGCTGCTGGTTTCGTTCACTAATGTCGGTCATAGAGAGGCAACAGTGTTGATTTGAGATTATTTCATAACCAGTTTAAAGTTTCAACCATATGTCTACAATGACCTGTGCAGCAGACAGTATTGACGTGTCAAAGCACACTTGATCATTTATTGTTTAAGATGATTCTTATGAAGTTATGAAGGTATATTTCATTAACGCTGTGAAAAATACCAAATTAGAACTAACTAAAGAGGCTGTTTCACAATTTGACTGTTTTGATTGACTCTTACTTGCTCTACTTCTTTGTAGATCAGGCAATTAATCCATCAACCAACAGAATAATCGGCTGATTTATCTATAATTAAAATAATCGTTTGTTGCAGCCCAAGGTTGAATGTTTTAGAGTGCTGCGATTAAAGCTCAAGGACGAGGTTTGATAGGTTTTGCGGTAAAAAGCATTTGCTGTGGATAATAAGGCGGTGAACAAGATTGTCTCCATTTAAATCGTTAAACACAGTTCAGTGATATAATTTCTACGTTGAGACTTCACAAACCCACCGGATGTATTGCATTACTTTTACAAAGTTAAAGGATACTGCTTTGGATTTCTAGTGGCTTTCACTTGAAATATTGTTGAAGTAGAATTTCTTAAAATATCTATACACTGACGAGACACTAATAGCATTTGGTTGCATTCACACAACTCTCCTGCTCTACTGTCTTTATTGCCTTGTTGGAGTAAAACACCCAGTTCTTCCTGAGATGCAAAGAAAAAAGTGCTGCATTTTCCAAATATTAAGTGTCTTATTTTTAATAACTCTTCTCATAAGGGGAAAATCCAAGGAAAATTAAATGCCATTCATCAGTTTTCCATTATCATTGCACTTCCTCTTCATCTCCCTCTCTCCAGCCCTTCAGTTTGCTTTCTCTCACCACTTTCTCTGCCTTTTTCTTTACAGCGTAAAGACCTCCACCGTGTGTGTGTGTGTGTGTGTGTGTGTGTGTGTGTGTGTGTGTGTGTGTGTGTGTGCGTGTCTTATGTGTGGGCATGGTCGAAGCTATCTGATTGATCCGTCTGCTTCTTATGAAATATAGATGCTGCTCCCACGGTCAGATTAACAGGAGTACCAACAGAGAGGAACGATCAAACACACATACTGTACATATGTATTCAATATAAACAAGCATATAAGCCAACTAACCACACGACTCACACACATTAATTGATGTCCATCTTCTTTCCTGTGTGTCTCAGGAGGATCTCCTGATGCGGATCCACTTCCACATCAGCGCGGAGAGTAGAGAAGACATCTGCACAGCCAAACACTGTATACCCCACCAGAAGTTTGCCATGACTCTGTTCGAACAGGTAGGACATGGTTCGGTCCAGCCGTCACTTTAAAGATCTGCTGCATGTTTTTACTTTTGGGTCTTTAATGAAACAAATTAAAATAAGAACTGTCCACACAAATGAAGCTGAGGACATGTTTGTGTTTGCAGTGTGTGTGTAACAGCTGTGGCGCCACGTCAGACCCCTTGCCCTTCATTCAGATGGTTCATTACATCTCCACTACATCCCTCTGGTAAGACCAGACACACACACACACACACACACACACACACATACACACACTGCAGTAAATCTGGCAGCAAGCGGAGGCTGGGTGGCAGTAAAGGAAGGTACAGCGTGTTCTCTTCTTCCTCGCACAGGTCCTTGCTGAAATGTGAGCACACACATCATGCACACCCACACATCAGAATCAGAATCAGAAACAGGTTTATTGCCAAAGAATGAATGTTTTCACAAACAAACAAACGAGGAATTTTTTTTGGTGGAAGGTGCACATTTGGACATGACAAACAACAATCAACGCAAGGAGGGAGGAGGAGTGGGAGGAAGAGGGAGGAGGAGGAAGAGGAAGGAGCGGGAAGAAGGAGGAGAGAGGAAGGTGGAAGAAGAAGGAAGAAGAGGTGGTAGTCCTGGGGGTGACAGTCAGTCAGTCCCGGGGTCCATTCATGCACACACACACACACACACACACACATACACACCCACACACAGACACACACACGCATGTATGTTTATGCATTTGCAAGAGCAGGTGAGCGTGTGCATAATGCCTCTCCCATGTTCATGTGGACATCAGCGCAGGTGAATCCACACACAGGAGAAGCATCCTCCGAGTTGTTGCACAAACTTCCCACATGCTCCGAGTCGATGAAATAAGGAAACGGGGGAAGTAATCAATCAGCTGTTTGATTCAGTAGACCCAGGAGGCGACTTCAATCTATAAGTGGAACAGTGGGTCGGAAAGGCAAATGAGAGAGAAGTAAGGGGACAAATCAGTCCATGTGCCTTTTGTAAATGGAACGCGGAAGAGGAAATACAGGGCCGGACAGGGGGCCAAAGTACAAATAAACACTCTGTGTCAAGGTAGTTGTGGGGCGCAGCGCTCTGTGTTTGTGCCCGTTAGCACTGCCAAGCTATTTTTACCCTTAGTGGAGCCTGTTGTTTACGGTCGTGATGGACAAATATGCAAAAGCCAACATGAGTAAGAGGGCAAGAAAAAGACAAATACAACATTTCTAGACCACATTCAGACAAAAGAATGAAGTGTGTTTCTCTTCTTCTTCTTCTTCTTCTTCTTCTTCTTCTTCTTCTTCTTCTTCTTCTTCTTCTTCTTCTTCTTCTTCTTCGCCCCTCTTAGCTTTGCATCTTCCCACGCTTTTGAAGAGGAGAATCCGAGCAAAGGGTTGAAATCAAGACAGTATAGAAGAGGGCGAGTTCATTTCAGGCGAAAGAAAGGGGTGAGAGGATGGGAGGAGTGGTGGGAGAGAGAAGGAAGAGGAGGAGAGATTTGTTCTTTACCAGTAAAAGTATTTCACCAGTAAAAACAAAAACAATGCTGATTCATTGATTGCACACATAATCCCACAAGTGGGACCTTTAGGTGTTCATGGACGATAGTAATGCATATTTGAGTTTGTCCTTCAGAGGACCATTGTACTTAAAAGGGATAAATGCAGCTCAGTATAAAAGTTATTATGCTAGTTGTAGATAAACTATATAATAATGCTTTGGTACTGTTATTGCCCCCTGTAGGGAAATTAACTTTTAGCACGACCACTTAAGGAAGGTCAAAGATCATAATCTCTCTCGGGGGATTCAGAATGCATCTTTTTCGCAGCCTTAATGACTGTTTACTCTCGACTCTAGATTTTCTTTTCTTTATTAAAGCAGATGAGAGAAACCCTGCGGGACTGACTCAAAGTTAGTCGATAGGTGTGTCTGTGTGCGTGTGTGTGTGTGTGAATGGCTGCCTTAGAAATACGCAGGGCCAGATAAACAACTCACTGTAGAATTAACAGACATTTTACCAAAAACAACGAAATGAAGCAATTGGCTGCAAATTACCGTACTGAACCAAAAAGCAGACAAACTCAACACGTTTAAAGAATGGAAACAGTGTTTCTGGTGGCCACAAGTCACATTTGGGCTTCACAATAGATGTTTTCTTCTATTCACAAAAGCTCTCCTCCCGGGATGCCTGCACATTCACTGCGTTCATCATTCTGTTGTCGTTGTTGTGTGTGTGTGTGTGTGTGTGTGTGTGACCCAATGCTGCAGCAACCAGGCGGTGAGGATGCTAGAGTGCAAAGACAAACCCACACCGGACATGTTTGGAGAACTGCTCCGCAACGCCAGCAACATGGGAGACCTGCGCAACTGCCCTGTGAGACACACATGTGACACACAGACACACAGAACAGAAAGTAAAACAATAATGATGTGAAACACACGGGGAGAATCTGATTCTAAAGATATAATTCGCAGCGTAACCGCTTTGGTAGTTTCATCACTTCTTGCTTGTTTTTCCCCGATTTTTTTTCTTCTTGGTGTGTCCACGTTACCTAATCAGCAGCTCATTTGCATTTTCGTCCCATTTCTCTCTTCACTTACTCAAACCGAAAGCATTGCATGACTTCTCCTCGTGACCTCCTTTACAGTAAAATATGATGACCATCGTGGCCTTGCAGGAGAAAACAAGAGAACAGTTTGTCGTGCGGGAAAAAGTCATTTTAAAATGCTCATTTAAAAAGATAAGGGTACATTTGGGATGAAAAGTAACCTAATACGACGAGCCTCAAATGTATTGTCTGCTGTATTGAAGAGAGCTTACAGTAAGAGAGAGAGAGAGAGAGAGCGAGAGAGACGTGTATGATGCCTTTGTTCTGCAGGTCTGTGTGTTGTGCTGCCACGTGGGAAAATGCTGCTGCTGAATAGATCCAGCTTGGCCCCGCTCTCGGACAAAGTGTCCGCACAAAGAGCCTCCTCCTCGGAGGCCCCCCTCACCACACAGCAGCACTGCCGCCGCACACACACACAGTTAGCTTGTGTTGACGTTGTGCGTGCAGTCCTGCGGGAGTCACACAAAGCCGCCTTCTGTTTATCTTCCATCACTTGCGGCGCTGCTCTTTTGTTTATAGCACGTCGGGCTTTGCTCAAACAAAGTGGCGCTATGTGGACGGGAGCGAGGCTGCTGGAGGATACTGGAAGAGCCCGAGTTAAGATAGCAGAGGATGTTTGCTTGGTGCCAAAGAGTTGACAGAGGAAACTGAATCAAAGTCCTAAATAGACGGACTTCAGTTAGTTAAAATATGCTAAAAAGTATTAAATTAATTGAATAGGTATACGATATAGTGGAAGAAGTTTTCCCCTATTTTTTTTGCTAAAAATAGCAATATAAAAATGTAATCTTTTTATTTGAAGGCCATGAACCCTCTGATCACCATCTTCGTAATTTAAAATTAGATCAATCTAATTGATTTAATAAGCACCACTGAATCATATTTCATGAACTGGCCATATGTTGTGGATCCAAAATCTGTAAAGTAGCAACAAACTATAGCTTTTAAATAATTGTAGAGGGGATTTAACTATAAAGTAACAGGTACAAGTTACATTTCCTATTTGTATAACCCGTGTCAGGTTTCACAAAATTTAAACTGTAATTTGCAACGAGAGAAAATTCCCTTCTGCTCATGTTGACACGTTTGACACAAGAAAGAACAAAACATTTGTGATCAATACATGCAAAAGTCCTGTAGGATGCATTAATGCATAATAAGCCATTTGCAAGCAATAATAATTTATGAAGACTATTTGGGATGTGAATAATTCCAGGTAGGATCTCTTTCTTTTCTGTAAATATTTTTTTTTATCGATCAGCCATGTTGGCATTTCCCCAGATGCCAGCAATAAGTACATTGTTCTCATGACTGATGGAAATGATGGTCAAAACTACAAAAATAACACCCCTGCTGGAATAAGCCGTGATTAGCTTTGAAGTACGGTGAAGCTGTCGCTGTACGACGGTTTTACTTCTCCCCGATCCCACATCTGCCTCCTCAGCTGCCAAGTCACTGATAAAAGTGCGATCGTGTCTTTGTTTCGGAGCAGTATCGAGTCAAAGAGGAAGCACAAGCACAGACCTTCCCCTAAAGTTGTTTCATTTTGTTCTGAAGAAAGCCTCGATCAGCATTCTGCAAACCTCCAGTATCCTTTGACCAGCAGCACTGTTATATAACTCTCTCCTGGAAAGCTCTGCATAGCCACAGCAACAACAAAAGAAAAGAAAAGAAATCTTTGCACATAACATTCAGAAAGATGCGACTGCAGCGATCAATGTAGAGCGACTCTGTCGGTACGGTCATGTGATGAAGGAAGTTGTCAGCGGCTGTTCCCAGGAGCGAGGCGGCACAGCGAGCTCCCCGAGGCTGGGCGGCCCGTCGATGCGTCCTGAGCTCACACACTGCGCTGTTTGGCTGCTGCTGCCTGGCTTGTGTTTGTGTGCCTTCCTGAGAATTTAGAAGCAGACCCTGGCAAAATACCTTCCTGCCGTCTCTGGTGCCAGCGTGAGACAGCACGCCGCCTACAAAGGGAGAGCTCTGTGTGTGTGTGTGTGTGTGTGTGTGTGTGTGTGTTGGGTTGTGTTTGGCAAAGTGTCTGGATGCCAGGGTGTTCTCAGGCTGTTTCCGAGCCCGCTCTGCCAGCGCTGCGTGGATGCTCAAGTGTGTGTGGGTGTGTGTGTGTGTGCTCTTTTGAGCCTGTGCGTGCAGCCAGCTCTGCGGTGGGTCATGACTCAAAGGAAGGAATCAGAACAGGCGGTTCTGAAGTCGACAGAAGGCTCAAGAGACAAATAAAACTTGCATCTTCGGTCTCCCTTGCAATTTCTCCATCTCTTTTTTCTCTTTCTTCCTGTCTCTTCTTCTCCTACTGTTCAGTTCATCCCTGTGTGTGTGTGTGTGTGTGTGTGTGACAGCGTGCGTGCCCAAATCACTGCCAAATAAAGGAATGGTTTTAGCGATGGTAACGCAGGATGAATAAACCCGTTTGATCACACACTCTTTTTTCTTCTTCTTCCGTTACCTCCATCCCCCCCATCCCAGAGTAACTGTGGGGAGGTGTTGCGTATCCGCCGGGTGCTGATGAACTCACCGGAGATCGTGTCCATCGGGCTGGTGTGGGACTCGGACCACTCTGACCTGGCGGAGGACGTCATCCACAGCCTGGGGACCTGCCTGCGCCTGGGAGATGTAAGGGGATCACGCACACATGACGCACGCACATGATGCGGCCATTACAGCCCATTATGTTGTGGACACCTGTGTGAGCAGCCCAGCTCACATGAGCACGGACGCGAGACTCGCTAAGTGGTGGTGAAAAGATCTTTGATTGCACCTCCAGGGCCGCCCCGAGCTCAAGAGACTTCCCATGGTTGTGCCAGATTTGTATAGCTTCTCTGGTGGCGGGATTGTGTGGAGGTTGTGTGGTCCACCACTTTGGTCCACATGAAAATGTTTACAATTATAAATGCCGTTGTAAATATTCATGTTTCCAGAAGATTAATTTTATATTGGTGATCCTCTGAATTTTGATTTAGCACCATCGCCAGGCCAAATAAAAATGGTTTGTGCCAAAATACCTGCAAAGCTATCACTGGAGACTGTATAGAATATAGAATATACACTTTTATTAATCCCCAAGGGGAAATTAGTTCTCTGCATTGAACCCATCCTTAGTTATTAAGGGGCAGTGGGCTGCGGTGAAGCGCCCGGGAAGCAACTGGGGGTTCAGTGCCTTGCTCAAGGACACTTCGACTTGCAACTAATGGGGAGAGCGGGGATCGAACCCACAACCCTGCGGTTGCAGGACGGCCCTCTTACCCCACTGAGCTAAAGCCGCCCCAAAGAATAAGTGGGTGCAGTCACCATTACACCACCCATTGGTTGGTGGACTACGAATGTTATTAATAATAATAAATAATAATAAATGACTTGTCATAATAACAGGTTAATAATAATAATAATATATTAGATTTATATAGCGCTTTATAGAAATCTCAAAGACGCTTGTAGATGTTTGGTAGACAAAAAGTATATATTTTTTTTATATATGATTTATTACAAAAAGTATATATTAAAGATACCAACATACGGTATGTGACAGCTTGCAAAGTCAGAATTGTTGAGGAAATTGGGCATGAATGTATATATTGTTGTTGTTTATTTTTATTCAAAAGGCACCATGTACAATGTAAGACATACATGTTACCATTTGTTCACCACCAGATTATAGCTTTAAGCTATTTTACATGTTTAGGTGGGTAAAAAAACCAGAGCACTTTTCTTGGAATCACTCTGAACAAAACCTTGTCTGAAGACATCATGAATAGCGCCTCAACAAGCCTTGTCATATATTTCTTTATATTATCTTATTAAGTCTGGCTTCTCAGACAATTAGTTTGAGAGCTACAGTCACAAGTGTGGCAGTGATCAATGCTCTCTTCTAAAGACATTTTTCAAATTTGTAGGTTGTAATCTCTGCTTTCCACATCTTTTGCCACTCCGTGCTGCTCAGACTCGTTCGACCCCCCTGGACTCGCCCATGGACTCGCCTGCTTTGTTTAGCCGCGATGTCAAAGGTCATTAAGAAAACGGAAATATTAAATAACGATATCAGAAAGACACACTTGTAAATGCACGTGTGCAACACTCAAATACACTCTCGACGACAAACACAAATACAGGAAGCAAACATGTGTATGCTGTAGAGACCAGTGAACTCAACTAATCCCATTCCAGCTCCCACTCAAAAACAACACATTATAACACATTTAACCACCTGACTGTCATGATTCTCTTAAAGCTGCTTTCACACCTCACACGTGTCGACCCCGGATGCCCCGTGTCACGACGAGTCGTGCTGATGCATTTTAATGCTACTGTAACATCTCCAGCTGCATTCTGAAGCGATATTGATGAATAATGGAGAAGGGAGTAATGTGTTACAGTGAGTCAAGTCCTTTCCTCTATCTTCTGTCTCCGCCTGCTGCTGTTTCCCTCCTTTTCATCCTGCTCCTGTAAGATGTAGTTGTCAGATACCAATCGGAGGCACAATCTATCGCATTCTCTGCTTTTGTTTCGTCCTTCAAATCAGACAAAGCGGATCCATTTGCCTCCTGTATCCCTCCTCCTCTTCCACTGCTCTTTGTCCGTCTTCTGCATCTGCTTCCCCGTTACTCATGTTCTTTCTCTCCTTGGATTAGATCATTTTAGTGCTGAAACGATTAGGCTATTGCAATAAATAGATGACATCATGTCATTTATCAAGCAGAAATGCTGGAAATGTGCTGGTTCAAACTGATCAGATATGAGGATTTGATTTTTTTTCTCCTTTTTTTGTATCTTTGCAAATTGAACATCTTTTTTTGTCGTTAAAGATTTCCATTTACTTTACTGCTATTTTGTAGACAAAAGATTAATTGATTAAAATAATGAGATAAGTGCTCACAGTATAGAGTGCATATCTCCGCCAGGTGTGTCTGCAAAGACCACTGCTATCATGTTAATTGAAGGAAGCGTATCGCACTCCTTTTTCTACCCGCACGTCTCACACAACAGATTTGCTCTCATTTGAATCTACGCAGCTGTCTGCACCGGCTCCGTGCCGCTAAACTGCAGTTCACTGTGTATTAGCCCGGTTCGCTGTTAGCTCTGTCAGCCAAACGCACTGCAGGACTCCCACCGGCTGCTAACATTGAAATAGTTCTCCTCCGACAGAAAGAGGTTGTCGTCAGTGCTCCATTCCGTTTGTTATTCGCTCAGCGATAGTTAAATACATTAACGGGCGGGTTCAAACTAGAGCTGTCATGATGTCAGATTGCTACTGTATGGCCAAAAGAATTCATGAAAAATGAAGAAAAAAGAATATCAATGCAACCCTGTTTTCAAACGTGCTGTATAAATAAAGTTATTCTTATTATCTGTCAGATTCATCAGAAATATTTTATTGTGCATTTCTTTTCGAATTCCACTCAAAGTGCACGTGGAAGGAGTCTAACTGCACAAACTTATGAGTGTATCATGATATCAATATTTCATTTTCAAATATCAAGGTTACCGCAATTACAGGTATTTCGCGACACCCCTAGTCCACACTGAAGCCGCTCTTAATCACTAATAGCCTAATAGCCGTGTGCAGTGAGCTGACAGTAATGCTGGTATGGTATAACACAGCCGATAAAATCTGTTTTTCAAAAAGAGTGAGTCAGTATAACCGAGAGGTCCTTGAGCATACAAAGAACATCCCGCTGGTGGGTCCAGCTGTGTCCACCCTCAGTACTTTTATTGCATTGATCTGTGTATGTAACATGTGCAAATAACAGGTGTATTACTGTGAGATCGGTGCATCACATGTGCATGAAAAGCTGCAGTATGTGTGCATCGCTGTAGATTATTTGCTGCATACAGTGAGTGACTAAAGTGTGTGTGAAGGATTACTGCATGCAGCATACTGTATAGGTGACCAACAATGTGCTTGTACTCCCATTAACTCCCCTATCACTGCCTCCCTCCCTCCCCTACTTCTCTCCCCTGCATCCCTGCATCCCTCCCTCCCTCCCCTCTCTACCTCTCTCTCTCTCTCTCTCTCTCTCGCTCTCGCTCTATAGTTGTTCTACCGTGTGACTGAGGAGAGGGCTCGCCAGGCGGAGCTCTACTTGGTGGGAATGGTGTGCTACTACGGCAAGCACTACTCCACCTTCTTCTTCCAGACCAAGATACGCAAGTGGATGTACTTCGACGACGCCCACGTCAAAGAGGTGAGACACAGTTTGGAGTCCGCATGCTGCAGCGCGGGGAGGCTGTGCAGTGCTGTGCAGTGTCCGATGCCTCTCCAGTTGTGCCTGAGAAGGCAGCAGTGACAAGAACTGAGCTGTGTGTGAGTTCAAGTGATGCATGGGCAGTGGGGGCGGCTGCAGATGGATTAGATGCTTATGGTTTAATCCACGTCTTTGTTAAATCGTGGCGCGGGTTTAAGTGCTAGACCCGGTCTGGTGTTGTGATACTTCATGATTCAAGCAGGAGCCATACGGGTGGGCAGTGATGTACATTTTGTTGGCGACAGAACCGAGGGAAGCCGGGTTTGTTCGTGTCATAAGTGTGATTTAAAGTAATACTGTATGTCCTTGACACTTTCATCAGTCCCCGTGCACACTGTCGGTCATATTAGGTTCTTGAGCTGATGGGAAAGTGTGATGAAATGATACGAGTAAGGACACACTGCAGCCCCGCAGCACAATGTGTTTGACCTTCTAGTTCTGGTGGGATGTGGTATATCTAATATGGATAGATTTACTCTCTCGTTGTGTGTGTGTGTGTGTGAGTATGGGTCGGGGTGGGTTATATGTATGTTCACGTGTGTCCTTGTGTGTGTATGTGTTGCCCTGCTGCACCTCCAGATCGGCCCTAAGTGGAAGGACGTGGTGTCTCGCTGTATCAAAGGCCACTATCAGCCCCTGCTGCTGCTCTACGCTGACCCCCGTGGGACGCCAGTGATACTGCAGGAGAGCCCCAACCCCTGTACCAGCTCCAACTCACAGCTGGAGCTCCAGCACTGCAGCAGCAAGGCTGGGTACGACAGCGAGGACTCTGGTACGGATCAGATTACTCAGTGTTTATCATCGGTCAAGCGAGGTTTAGCTTTAAAGCCCTGACCTTTAACCCTTTAATCCGACTTCTGCGTACTGCAGAGCCTGAACTTATTTGCCTGCCTTTGACTGCAAACATATGGGAATGCAGGATGAACTGAGAGGTCAACTCCCTCTTCTGCCGTTCCCTCTCAGGTCGGGAGCCGTCCATATCCAGCGATACTCGCACCGACTCTTCGACGGAGAGCTCGAGCCACCGCGCCTCCCGCAGCCGATCCCTCCACCAGTCCACGGGCAGCCACCTCTCCAGCGAATCCCAGACCACAGTGGTCTGCAATCACGAGGCCGGCACACCGCCGCACGGTGCTGACGCCGGAGGTAATACTGCATTTGAGTCCAGGGGCAACGTTACCTCTCCAAGTCACCTGTGACTGCAGTGTTCAGAGGAAAGTGCGAAACTGCGGTACTTGTTGCAGGAAGTAAGAGCAAACAGTGGCAATGAAGTGAGTTGTTTGTGCTTCATCCCTGTGGACTCTTCAGGTTATCCGCCTTGTTACTGGTTATTTTCATGTTTACTTGCACTGCTGCTTACATAATTGGCCCCTGTGGGATATATAAAAATGTTATTTACTTTTTCTTTCTTTCCCTCCCACGTTCAGAGTCAGCAGTGGAGGGTCCTCCCTGCCCTCCCTCTCCTCCTCTGCAGGAGTACAAGGAGACGGCCGTCTTCCTCCTCTCCTCCCGCCGGCCACTCACCTCCTCCTCCTCCTCCTCTCGTCCCCTGTCCTCCTCCTCTTCGTCAGGAGTTGGGGGCTGTGAGGGTGGGGCTGGGGGGCCCCACTGGGAGGATGAAAGCACCAGCAGTGAGAGCAAGTCCAGGTGCTGAGACTCTTGAACACTTGAGGCACCCTGCCTTTGAATTCACATTCACACCGTGGGAAGTTGCATTTCAGAAATATGTTCACCATTTTATTGCCGTGACTATTTGAATGCAAAGATCAGGACACCTTCCAGTTGACAAGTGATACGTCCTCTACCTTGTGCAAAAAGATGCAAACGTCTAAAGTCTCTAAATCGTATTTAAGTACTATTATGAATACATTTGTCTTTAAAGTATCAGAAGATGTGTTACAGAGCATCACATGAGCCGAACCACAGTGCAGTATTGTTGGTGGGGTTTAAAAGCTCCGTGTGAGTTTCCTACTTTCTTTAAAGAATATTTTACTGAGCGATGCATGTGCGCCTTCTGAGTATTTTGTACTTTTTGTTTTACTTATATTTGTGACATCGCATCCTCCCATGTAACATCTTCCTCCCTTGCTTTGCAGTTCTTCAGGAGGCCGCTACAGGCCAACCTGGAGGCCCAGAAGAGAGGCCCTGAACATCGACAGCATCTTCACCCGTCCGAGAGGCTCCTGTCTGGGCTACAACACCCTGCCTGGTCCCTCTCTCCCCCCGCAGCCCCAAGACTTCTTTCCCTTGGCGGGCCCCCCTCCCCCCTCACAGCCGGGGCTGCAAGAGGCGGAAGGGAGGGAGGCTGGAGAGTTGGAGGCGGGGTTTGGGCTGGTCGGACAGCCCCGGTCTCTGGGCAGCGGGCGCACAATGGGCCCCCCTGCCCCTCCACCTCTGAGAGGGGTGGAGCACCAGCCACGTCTGATCCAGAGGATGGAAAGTGGCTACGAGAGCAGCGAGAGGAACAGCAGCAGCCCCGATAGGTAGGAGACTCACAAATAACAATTACTGTCTCTTCCTTTTCGTCCTGTCATTCATTGTCTTTCCCTCTCTGGGTTTCTCTGTCACATTCAATTTAACTTCCTCGGCTTGAAATACGAGCGTGAAGATTAACAAAATGAAAATGTCCAACAATCCATAACAACGAATCAATCAACGGACAGATGCGTCAAGAGATGTCTGATCTGCACTCTCAACAGTTCTTCATCTTTTGCCTCTTTTCCCTGCTCTCTCTCTCTCTTTGTTTTATTTCTTTGCCTCTACAGGGAGGTGGGGCAACAGAAACGGGTGCTGATGTCAGGACCTTCATGGCGTTCGGTGCCCAAGTCAAAGAGCAGCGGCGCCATCCTGCAGGAGTTGCCCTTCCCCAGATGGCGCGGCGGCACCAGCAGAGGTGTGTATTACGGCATGTGTTTTGATTTAACGACCGTAACTTAGATTTATCTCACCTGATTGATCATTCGCGTCTTTTTGTGTGTGTTTGCGCAGGCGGACCAGGGCGCAGTGAGCTGGACGAGCTGCAGGAGGAGGTGGCGAGGAGAGCCCGCCAGCAGGAGCAGCAGAAGCGGAGGGAGGCAGAACGGGAGGCTGCCATGGGATTCAACCCCAAACCCAGCAAATTCATGGACCTGGACCAGCTCCAACAACAGGGTATGGAAACGGATAGAGGGATGAAGAGAGAGAGACAAGTGGGAGGGGGAGAGGGTGGAAGAGAAAGAAGAGATGGGAGGTTAGAAGTTATTTAAGGAGAGCGAATAAGAACCTCTTGTGGTATCTAACGATGCAGATAGTTCTGTTGCCAACGTTTTATAATATTGTCTCTTTTTCCGTATGATTGATAGAATTATAATTACATTTCATACGGACAATTTATTTTCTGTCAGTTAGTTCAATGCAAACTGTCTGCATGGCACAATACGAGAAACATATGTTTTTTTGTTTGTATATTTGTGTGAACTGGCCCTTTAAGAAGAATACAGCTGCATTAAAAGAGCCATCACTGACTTATTAGACAATTTCACACACAAAAAGTAAAAGCAGGAAAAATGTATGCCATTTTAATTGAAGGGTTGTGTGGCCTTTTTTCAGGTCTGAGCTAATAAATTCTATTTTTATCTTAGAATCTGTGAAGGTTTAAGGTCACATTTTCACCTGTTGTCTAGTTTAGCGTCACAGTGACCTATACATGCTGTCTGACCTCCTCTTTGTCCTCATTCCCATCTGTTCATCGGTCTCTCCATCTGTCTCCCTCTGTCGGAATGTTTTGCGTTTTTTCTTTTGTGTACGTCATCCATAAGTATTTAATGTCAGAAAAGTGTGTGTATCGTTGTGTGCGTGTGTGTGTGTCACAAAGTTCAGAGCTTTAGGGAATTCACAATGTGCGTGAGTTTCTTCGTTTGTGTGTACACCGTGTGCGTTTCTCTTCATGAGTGTTTGTGTCTCTGTGTTCATGTGGTCCTGTCTGTATCTGTTTATATTCATGTATCTATGTATGTGTGTGTGTGTGTGTGTGTGTGTGTGTGTGTGTGTGTGTGTGTGTGTGGTTGTGTTTTTCAGAGCTGTAGATGCGAGTCGTGGACCTTTCAGTCAATCTTAAAGGTCCACGTCAAAGTCAATTTACCAGAATAATGAGACTGTAATGTCTTCTGTGGCTCTGGAGGAGCTTCTGGTGTAATTACTCATTTTACATCAGATGAGTCATTTTGGGCTTTGGGACTCATTTACGTCACGAAATGGGGCCGTGGAGTTTTGAAAGACTTAGTCACGTACCTACCAGGAATGAAGGTTCGAATGAAAAACCTAAAGTGGTGCATTATGGTGTAGTGTAGGATCCAATGTTTTTGGAGATCGACTCATACTAGAGACTAAATGCTGGTAGTTGCATCAACGTATCCTTCAGCACACGCTACCAGCTCTGCCGGTGCACCAATTTGGTATCGACTGAAATATCTCAACATGTATTGATTAGATTGCTTGGATGAATCCTCCCTCGCTCTGTCGTTGAATTTTTCCTGTAGAGACTCAACAATACCATTTGTCCAAACTAATGAGTCTCCCATCAGCCTTAGCTCTACCTTGTGTTATCACCATGTGTTCACATCCTAACCAGCGAAATGGAAATGCTGAACATGATACCGTGCTGACATTAGCCTTTAGCTCCAAGCACCGCTGTGCTAGAGTACAGATCGTCATGGAGATGCCAGCGCGGCTGTAGACTCTTAGTGTGTTTAATCTGTCTCTGGCAAGTCTCCCAACTTTGTGGATTTGCAGCAGTAAATACACAATCAGGAGTTGGACTTGATTACCTGAGCTGACTTATTTCAGACTCGCAAAAAACAAAAACAATTCAACAGCAACACGTCTCATCATTCAGACACTTTAAAGATCTGTGTCTCTGGCTGGACTTTGACACGACATAAAAGACACACAACGTTGATTAAGACTCGACACTTGGCTCAGGAAACAGCTCTGGTGTGGTCTACTTTACTGTATGTGTGCGTATGTGTGTGTGTGTTTTAATGCACATTTGGTTCCGGCATCCACAGATTATATGTGTCTGTGCCCGTGTTACTATTTTAAGAAGATATATGTGTGTGTGACTGAGCTTCGTCTGAACTGCAGGTGTGCAGGTTTCCCCCTCCAGCTCAGCACCTACTAAATCTATATCAGGGATTAGGATGTTGTGTCCTGTCCGTCCTACTGTGTGTGCTTCAGTGTGTTCAGCCTCACGTACCTGGCACGCACTCACACACTCACACGGACACACACACCCCTGGGAGTACACTCAACCTTGATGAAGTGAAAGGACGACTTGCGAATGAACAGATGGCATCGCTATCGGTGCGATTACGTAACAGAGTTTGTTTTTTCCCACATCCATATTGATGGCTTCAGCCGGACTCTAAGCAATCTGCCTCAGTGTTTTAGAGGATGTTACAACCAATGGCGGCCATCACCCCTCCTTTATTCGGTTTCTGTCAACCAAAAGTCTGGAAATTCAAGCCGGGATGGATGTCGGCTTCTCTTTTATTATCCTCTTCAGTATCTTTTTGTATAACAAGCGAACACCATTCAGGGTGCGTTCAAAAGGCCACGCAGCCATAGAAAGCGCTGCACTTCGGTCCACAACCTGTCTGGCTTCATGAACGTGGCCTTTAGTCTGCTGCTCATTTATCTACTCTTTTCAACTTACGAACTACAGTCCAACTTTACAGATTGATGCATCAACTAGAGAGTTGCAAAGTGGGAAGAGATGCTGGGTGTGGGAATATTTTTCCACCCTGTAAAGAATTTCTGATTTATAGTTTCCAGTTTAAATTTAGCATTATTACGTTGTATTTCTCATGGATGTAACTTTTAATTTGTAGGAGTATTAATATCTCAAAAGTTCCATGTTGTAGTTTCTAAGATACTCTAAGTTGGTCATCAACATATCAATATGATGATATTTAGTATGTAGCGTTGAACCGATCCAAAGAAGTTCTCCAACTGTCACACAACAGTGTCGCTGCGTAAGATAAAGAGGACGCCCGCAAATAAATCCTCCCACTCTGCAACTCTGAACGTTGAGTTACAGTCGGAGCGTATTGCATGCCGGCCCCCTCATAACCACTCTTTCTGCTCTGCTTCTGTTTTATCCGTCTCCTTTTGTCTCAGCTGTTCTTTCATCCTCGTACTTTGACTCTGTCTTTGTCTTTGACTCTCTCTCCTTCTGATATTCTTCTTGTTTTTTTTCTTTTCCTTTCACGTCCCCTCACTCTTTCTTCCTCTGTCTTATCTCCCACTCTGTTGTTAACATCCTCAGCTGTGCTCAGACCCCTGCATGAGGCTAACGCTCATAGCGGATTGGTTGTAGCTGCGTGCATGAGGAGCACGGGGGGCCCAATCAAACGCAGGCAGAAACAGGAAATGGAACGGGAGACAGGAAGCACCCAACCACAGGGGCCTCGCAGGTACCACCACTGTCCCCCCCTTATGTGTCCACAGCGGTGCCTGTCTCAAAACCACCTCAGACCCCCTCCCTCCCTCAATGGTGTGTGTCCTCGGCTCAAGCGGCTGTCCCTAAACCCAGCCCGGGCCTCCTCCGGGTGTGTCCTCTGGGTGCTGGCTGTCCAAAAACACCTCAACACCCTCATGTTTGTGTCTTCAGCTCTGGCTGGCCAAAATCCCAGAACCCTTTTTTTTTTAAATTTTTTTTTTTTTTAATCCAAGCACTGCACACTCCCATCCAGCTCTGTGTGTGCGTGTGTGTGTGTGCGTGTGTGTGTGTGTGTGTGTGTGCGTGTGTGTGTCTGAACCACTGTGCGTTCTCAAGCACACACACTTGACTATATACAGTAACTTCCTATCCCCTTTGTGTTTGTGTATTTGTTGCAGTGCAGTAAAAAATCTGCTTTGCTCGGCTCTGTGTAGCGAGAGACGGAAAGAGAGAGTCTCTCTGCTTTTCCGAGCTTCACTGCTTCACTGCGCTGTTGTTGTTGTTGTGCTGCTCTTTGTAGCTGTGTGCCGCGAGGCTTTCCTCCGCTCTGTGCCGCTGATCCGTCCCCCCGTACACCGCGAAGCTGCCGTCCGTCGCTGTGTTTCTGTCCCGTGTGCTGCCGTGCGATTGTGCGATCCTTCCTATGCTGTGGTTTGTTGTTTGTTGTTTTCTTGCTGGTTGCTGCTGTGTTTGTGTGTTACAGTGAGTCAAGCCTGCTTCCCTCCTGATGTGTTAGTTTGGCTGTGTGAGGAGGGGAAAGATGGCTTCAGCAGTGAATTTCATTCAAGGGTCGTATTTGTAACATTTCAAGAGAGTGAGGTAGCTTCTCTAGAAGCTGATATAAAGAATACATCACATTCAATATAGTTACATAAAAATAATTAGATGTGCAGGCAAGTATCGGGCCAAGCATCCCATGGATTTAATTATTTATTTATTTATATCTTTGGGTTTTGAACTGTCGGTCACACAAAACATCTTAAAGATGTGGACATTGTAATAGTCATTTTAAAGAAGTTTATTAACCATATTGTTATAAATGAATTGAACAAGATACAAAGAAAAAGCATTGAGTGGTATAAAATTTTAAAAGAATTAAATGGAATAACAATTTGGATAATAATACTATAACACACAGAGAGACACTAAATTAAAAACTATTTATATTTTTAAAATAATGAAATTGTTTGCAAAGGCCCAGTCTCCTAGTTTTTATCAAAGAGGATCTCAGGTTGAACTCATATGAAGTTAGAAATACAAACAGAAGGTATGGTGATAGGGTAAGGTAAGACAATGGTTGATTTACTTACTTAGTCATTTTAATGTCGGGTTAAGTCTCTGTTTCATTAAAACTGAGGATTAAGCTGCAGAGAAATTAGTACAAAAATAATGAATTGTAATTCCAACAGCAGGAGGGAGGGAGGAAGGAGGAGGTAAAGCTCAGAGCTCGGCTCCTTTTATTACC
This sequence comes from Pseudoliparis swirei, assembly GCF_029220125.1. Classification (NCBI taxonomy): domain Eukaryota; kingdom Metazoa; phylum Chordata; class Actinopteri; order Perciformes; family Liparidae; genus Pseudoliparis; species Pseudoliparis swirei. Next base: position 7,476,658 of record NC_079400.1, on the reverse strand, counting down.
TTCCTCCTCTCTATTGATCAACACAAGCCTTAGATTTATAGCTTGGTGCTGCAAAGCCTGCTGGGTAATTACTAAGGCAGAAAAGAAACAGGAGAGTTCAGTGTGGGGGATGGGGGCTGACGCTCACGTAGACACAGACAGGTTAGCGCACACTGTCTTTTAAAAATAGACACACACGTTTACAGACCTGCTGTTCATACATACCAACACACACACACACACACACACACGCACACACACACACACCGCTACACTGACAGATAGATTACACAATCTCTGCAGAGAGGATCCACTAATGTCCAACATACATCATGTCCTCCACGTATCAATGTATGTAAATCAATAAAGTAATATCATGGCCCGTCGGGACTGAATCAGTCCTGACTGTAGAGGCCACATCTATTCTCAGTGTTGATCTCCTGCATCACGCAGCGTGGATAGAATACTGTTTTGATAATCAGATCAAATTCTTCAAGTAGTTAGTTGTTTGAGGACGTGGATGTCAGTCACTGGGGCTGAGCTTGTGCCTCACTCGTGAACAGCATGGCCGTGAGGTCCCGGGCACGGCGCGGCTGCACCGTTGTGTGTCTGTGGCTGTGTTCTGTGGGAACGTGAGCTTGTGTGTGCGTCTTCTGCTTGTTTATCCTGGTGGGCTGTTGTGACCTTCCCTCTATGCAGTAACTCACCGGACGTCAGAGCAGCTGGGGGGGGGGGGGGTATTCCGTGCTGCTTGCTGACTGACACCCTCCTTCTCTTGTGTCCTCCAGTGAACAGCCTGGCCCGGTCCAAGTACTGCTGACGCCCAATCAGGAGGAGGAAGAGGACCAGGCAACGCCCAACCAGGACGCTGCTCTGGACCCGGACCCGCCCCCTCCACCCTATCGGCCCGCTCCCCCCCGCCCCCCGCTCACCCTCAGCATCCCTCACCCTTGCGCCACTTCCAGCCAAGGGGAGGAGAAAGAGGGTGGGTGCATGGGGAGGAGACGGGAGGAAGGCCGGGATGGGAGGGAGGGAACGGGAGTGAGGCTGTGCGAGTTGCTGCAGGCGGGGGGGGTGAGTGTCAGACCTCTGGGGAAGCACTTAGCCATCTCCCTGCCCTCGCTTCCTCTGCGTCTCTGGGATACACACACCGCACACTCCACACACCTTGAACCCACGCGCACACACCCTCCCCCTCCCCCTCCCCCCTCTCCTCCTTCCCCATCCTCCCCGCTGGAAGCCTGTGGGCAAAGGAAACCTCCCGCGCCTCTCTGGCAGCCCCCGCAGCCTCATCCCACCGCCGGTGCCGCTCAGCATTGGCCGAGGCCCGAAGCTGCCGGAGACAGCGGCACACGTCATTGGTCCTCCTGGAGTTTGGACCGCCCAGACGCCGTGGTGACGCCGTATGACACGCCCCCGGACCGATGTGTCTCCATCAGGCCGCAGACGTCCAGTCAGCGCTACGGCTACAGTGGCCAGTCTTCTCCGGGGCAGTACATCTCCCAGCATGCCCCAGGGAAAGATGGGGATCCCTGCTTTGACTGCGAAGAGGCTGAGCTGTCTGAGCTTGACTCCCTTTACCAGGCCAGTCTGCTGGCTGGAAAGACAGGTACACACACACACACACACACACACACACACACACACACAGCCCACACACAGAGTCAGGCACAAATCCAAGAGCTACCACAATACAACTTCTAGAATGTATTGCGATTACATAAATGAACAATTATTACATTACAGTTTAATTTGACTATGAATTACTAAAACTAAATTATAGTATAGCTGAAACGATCAGTGTATAATTAATTAGTCAACCATTTTGATTATTAATTAATTAATTCATGAGCAATTTATTAGCGTTATCTCATTGTTAATGGAGCATATCTGCATGTCAAATAAAACAAGCATTTTAAAGATGCGACCTGGGAGTGTAAGAACTTTATGATTGGGATTTTTCTAAACTTAATGATTAATCAGTTCAACAAATAAACAAAAGATCAATTAAAAAATGTTTTAAATAACTGTTGCAGTACTATGGTAATGTTTATTCAAGTTTACTGTTAATTAATCTCAACAGAAATGATGCTTATTGTTTGTTATTAAATTTCGAAGTAGGAATTACACTCAAATATGCATACATTGTTGCACAAGACCTTGAGGGTTTTAAAGTTTGTTCAGATGGTGCAACCATAAAAAGAAAGACGTCAGTTTGAAGACTTTAGTTGATGAGTGTGATGTATCGGTTTAGTAAAGCAACAGAATTAATGTTAAATAAACAACTTTTACCTCGGATATGTTGTAGATTTATGAACATATGGACCATTAAGAGTTTTTTTAATGCTTCCTCTAAAATGGCAGACGACATGTGTTTATGTCCTTGTATGTCCGTGTTTTGACCTCCAGCCCTGCTTGTGTGTGTTTTCAGGCTGCAGCCCATCAGAGAGGCTCATATCGAGGGTGGGAGGCCCGGCTCGCTCCAAGACCCCCAACGCAGACATGGAGAGGTGTGTGTACGGAGCGGGCTGCACCCCCACCCACCTCAACAAGGTAACATCCACCTCTGTTCACCAGAAGCCCCCACAGGTCGTCTGTTGGATCCATTTTCCAGCATCTGACAGAAATGTTCTCCCTCTGCAGCCAATGATGTTGCGGGATCTGCGTTTTGGGGCGGAGCCTGATGATGGGGAAAACCTGAGACCAATGGGACGCAGTCTGAGCGGCACACTGGTGACCTCGCGCCGCAGCCGCCTGACTGCAACCCGCAGCTTTGTGAGTGTGACTTCCTGTGCTCTGTCGCCTCCCTGTGGCTGTGCCGTTGAACTGCACCTGCCTGACGTCCTTGGCCGTTGCACTTAACCCACAGCTTCCCCCCCCTCCCCCCCCACGATCATCACCTCCATCATCCTCATCACCAACACTTTCTCATCACCACCTCCCTTCACCGCTTCACAGGCAAACACTGCGCTGGGCACACGTGACTCTCATATTATTCTTTTAGTCTTTAGAGGGAAATACCACTCATCTGCTTCAGACTTGGAAGAGTCTACTTATTTACCTGGTTGAGCTACTTGAGTGCCAGACAAATGTTAGTTTAAGCCACTATCTGGACATATCTATATCCTGAGGATATACATTCATTTCATAACTGTGGAGACCCAAAGGTTATTTTCACCCGTGTGCAAATCTGTCATGTTTCAAATTACGTTAAGCTCTCCAAAACAAAACATCTAGCTTCTATACGAAATACATTATCTCTCTATCCAATCAATCTTCTTCTAAGGATCCCAAACGGGCTGTGAACAACAGAATCATTTGAATCTGATCCACCTTCAGAAATAACGCAGGTTTTTTTCAACGCTGTAGAATGACTCTCTTTTGAGATACTTCTCATCTGGAGGCGTCTGGCATGTGTGCAATTATCACTGGGGAAGCTAAGGCCAATGCACATTGGTCTGAAATATTTGTACAATATATTGTTGGTATCTGCAGTATAAAAACTGTTGAATATTATTTTTAATAATAATAATGACATGATTTTACCCAAAAACACAGCGTGGATCAACTGGCTGCACGAGTCTGAAGAAGAAAGCCTTGACATATCCTGATTATGTCAGTTCACTTTATAGAGGAAACACTGACAACAGAAACTACTTTTGTTTTTCAGATATGGAATATATCAAACTGAAACCGTAGTGGGGGAAGCTGCCTGAGGCAAACCCCGGAAACAGTGGTGTTACAAATGCAAAACAGAAGAATAAAAAAACAGCAAGTAGACACTCACTCATAAAACATCACATTTATTTTCTGTCTGTTTTGGATGTGAAACAAGCCTCACAACGATAGAAACGGCTTTATTCCCCAATCGTCGTCTGCTGCCTTGCTTTTGTTCTGTGCACGTAAACGGTACATCCTGTTTTCAGACCCCTCGGGAAAAGACCTCAAGTATTCTGAGAGAAACCAGGAAACTGACAACCGGTTTCTGATCATTCACTGGAATCAAGACACAATTGCACGCTACAGAAACGTGGATATGGTTTTATTGATTATACAGAAAGATGAATAATGAATAATATGGTTTTCTGATGTTCCATGTAAAGGTCATGACCAGAAAAGGATGAGAGTATGCATGTAAATGCTGTGGAGTGACATTTCAGATTGTTTCTGGTTGACTTTTCACAGTCCATCAATTAGCCCTTTGACTGGAGAAGAACCGTGAAAAGCTTCTACCAACGAGCCCGGGACATGTTGTTGAGAGCACCAGTGGCTTGAGAAAGAAAGGCTCAAGAGGGCAACTTCTGTACCCTTTTAAATCTCAGAATAAAATGAATAGTTTACCCCTTAAATACCTGAAGACGGTGGAATTTGAGGTCCACCTTCATGCTGATCCGACCTGTTGTCTCCTCTCCGGTCTCAGGAGCTGCCGGACGGCGCTGGGAGTTTCTGGCTGTGTCTGACGGGCGTCAAGCTGCCTTCTGACCAGAGTCCGGCTCTGCTTCACTGACGTCTCACAGGCGTCCACCTCCATGCGGGGCGGCGGCATCCTGGACGGGCCACACCTTGACGGACCTGGAATCGGCTCGGGAGGATCCAACTCGACTCCTATCCTGTTCCTCCTCCCGCAAAAAAAAACCATGCACACGCAATCACATGCACGCACACATGCACATCATCTGACTGATGTAGAGCCTCCCTCAGCGCCTGCAGCACCCTGCTTAGCCTCTCCCTCCCTCCCTCCCTCCCTCCCTCTCTTGACCTACTCTTCTGTCTATGCAGTCACTCTGACCCCCAACTACAACCTCAACCTTCCCCCCTTACTTCCCGGGACTGTTTCTCGTCTTGCCCCTTGGTTTTCAGAGGGCGTCCCCGTGCAGTCAGCCTGGCGAGCATGCCGCTGTCAGCGGCGCCGTTGGCTTGGACCGGGTCCGACGGGGACCTGGGCTCTCGGCAGACTTGTCCTCCATCATACGGGGCCCTCAGCTCAGGGGGAGACTCTTTACCAAGTAGCTACGCCTCTTCCTCTCTCTTCACGGGCGTTTCCTGTTGGACGCACACAAAGCAGAACTGGGTCGGTTTCAGATGGACGGACAACTTTTTCTCTCTCTTTATTTGTTTTTGTTTTTTTCTTCCCGTGTGCGCGCGCAGTCGAACCCGCCCGAGACCGAACTCACTAATAGCTAAAAGTCATGTAAAGAAACACTCACCTATGAAACCTGTATGTTAATTAATAAGAGCTTATGGAATGTTGATAATGATAATTAACACATATTGATGAACCTAAAGTGGTACTTCCTCACGTCTGCATTTCAAATAGGAGTGGAGTGCACTTCACAAGTGTCTAGCTGGAGTTCTCGCCCCCAAAACCGCTCGCCGACCTAATGACAGCTCTCCCGTTTCTACCGGGAGATTAAACAAGAAAAGCGCTTCCTTTTTCTCGGCTCCTTTCCTTTCGTTCTTTTCCTTTTCCTAGCCGTTGTTTATTCGCGCTTGATTTCTTTCTTCCAAACAGGAAACGGTAGCACCAGAAATGGGCCGACAGGGGGGGTCTCGTGAAGGAATGAGAGCATGTAGGTGAGGAAACCCTTCTCTTAGGCTTTATCAATGAATACAAGAGATGACTCAAGTGCGCTTTACAAGGTTACTCGGCAGAAGTGCACTTTCCGAAGGCTATCTGACTGAGAAGCAGCCGGAGAGAAGACGATGACGTTTGTTTTACTTCAAGGCCTCAGGTGAACTTCAGTGGCACTCATCGATTCACACTTTATTCTTTCTCCCTCCCACTGAAACTGGTTTTGAGACCTCAGATGTGAATAGAAAATGCTCATCTTCAGCCTGAGACAGCGAGATGTCTAATATGAATATGCTTTATATGATATATATGTATTAGAGGTATATTTTCAGCCAGTGAGCTATCTTCTTCAGAGATGTCAACCATTCCTTAGTTGTATTAACAGTTATTATCCAGTGTGGAACAGTTATAACTTAATTCACCCCCTTTACTGAGGAGCATTCTGGTCTGTGTAGAGTACTTTTATTATATGCTTTATCCGATTAAATATGATATAAAATAACAGAGTCCTTACACAACAACTGGCCAATGTAAAGTTCTTCAAGAATGTTCATGATGTTGATCGATCGTTGTAACTAAACCAAAGGTTGGCACTTAACTCAGAGAGCGTATTTAACATTGCTGTTCTTATTTTAATTTAGGTTCAGATTTTGTTGTTGCTGTTGTTATTGTTATTGTTTGTTTTTGGGGTTCTGGATGTGGGAGAATGTAGCCAATTGTAGCGCATGAGTCCGCTATGCAAATCAACCTTCCCTCACAATCCTGTATCAGAGACAGTCAGGAGGCAGACACACCCACCCAGGGGCGCTCCCATGGACTCACAGGTGGAGGAGGAGATCTCATGTTTAATGCTGCTGGTGAACTTCGTTGTTCTGCATCTCACTTACTACGTCTCAACCGCCGGAATGCAAAAAGAGAGCAACAAGTAGAGGGAGGGAGCCAAACGGGAGAAAGAGAGCGAATGAATGTAAACGGAAGGATGAAAGTGTGTGTTTGCGAATGATGCGGCGGTCAGAGACGAGAGGGGTGTGACGAGTGGAAACCACTGCAGGCGGTTCACTGTATGTGGGTGTGTGTAGACTTGTGTGTGTCAGTTCTGGGGTGGTGTTGCTCGGGGAAAGAGGGAACCTGTATTTTTGCAATAAAGTTATTACCAATGCACTCCCACAGGGGGCGTAACCACCGTACAACGGCGTGTCGTTGTTTGTTTGTTTGTGGAAAGATGAGTGAAGAGGACTGCAGGGACCGTGTATAAAAAATATGGTTCCACTTTCTGTTTGTGGTTTATTCCACAAATCGGTGATTTCATTTTTGTATGAAATGTTAACAAAAAACATTTATTTTATTTTCTAAAGAATCATTCAGTACATTTTAATGGTGTCCTTTCACACCCCACAGGTAATAAATCATTATTAGAGCCCAGAAAAAGCACCAATACCTAAATATGTTAACAGGAGTCAACTCCTGAGTCGTTTTTACACATGAAATATGACCTGAATTACACGTCACAGCACTTATTTCTGTAGATATGCTAGAAATGAGATATTCACAATGTCAAATTAAAGATAATGCCAGGCTGCTGTCTCAAAGGCATTAGAAACAATATCAATCATATCTTTGGAAAATGCCAACTTTGACATAAAATATCAAGACATCTTAACTAACCATTATTCATTACTACTATTGTATTAGGTCAGTGGCATGGAATTCAATTTTGATTACATAGTTTTCATGAAACAAGTCATGTTATATACTTTTAATTAGAGAAAGTGCGAACATGTAACATCCTGAGCCTTTTTCTTTATTCCAATAGTTGGACATATAGCTCATGTACAGTTAGCCTTTCTCTTTTAAAACTCAGACACAATCAAAACACTTAACAAATTAATTGGGATAATATGAACTCGTAATATTAACAATTATTGGTATTCTCTTGTGCATTAAGATAGTAGGGCTAATTCATTTGGGCGATGTAAACAGGAAGAAGAATGTTGTTAGCTGTGGACTACGACTTGAGTCACATTTTTGTTTAGACAATATTATATGTGTTAACATTTTGGCAAATAAAAGTATAACGAATTAGTTATTAGCGCTTCATGTTTGTAATGTTGCCTTTGCCATAGAGATAACTAACACGTCGTTATTCTCACTAAAACTAAGAAAAGGGATCACATCACTCCTGCATTAGCTGCTCTGCACTGGCTCCCAGTAAAATCAAGAATCACTTTTAAAATTCTTCTCTTAACGTACAAAGCCTTGATTGGTGATGCACCATCATATCTTAAGGAGCTTGTAGTACCATATTGCCCCACTAGAGAGCTGCGCTCACTAAATGCGGGGCTACCTGTAGTTCCTATACCAAGAGTCTTAAAAAGTAGAATGGGAGCCAGAGCCTTTAGTTATCAAGCTCCTCTTCTATGGAACCAGCTTCCAATTTCAGTCCGAGAGGCAGACACAGTCACCTCGTTTAAGAGTAGACTTAAGACCTTCCTCTTTGACAGAGCTTATAGTTAGGGCTGAATCAGGTTCACCTGGTCCAGCCCCTTGATATGCTGCTATAGGCTTATAGCTGCTGGGGGACATTTTAGGATGCACTGAGCACCTATCTCCTCTTTTTTTTCTTCTCCTTAGTGATGAATTTTCATCTCTCAATCACACGTTACTAAATCAGTTTTTCCTGATCTGATGTGAGGTTTTGGGGCAGGGATGTCTATGTGTACAGATTGTAAAGCCCTCCGAGACAAATTTGTAATTTGTGAAATTGGGCTTTACAAATAAACTGAATTGAATTGTGTGTGTGTGTGTGTGTGGATATTCTGTGGCCCAGAAAACAGCAGGAGATGCTCTATCCGGTCATATCCGGTCACTCACCTTTCACGTAACAAATCGCATCTTTCTACAGGACGTAGAAGGCGTAGATCCCAGAGTTCAATTGAATCCGCTGTCTCCCCGAATTTCCTCATCTCAATGTTCATCATTCCAGAAGTGGGTTGAATTGATCGGGTTTAAGGCAGTTATGCTGTATGGAGTGTTAAACATCATGAGAGAGCTTTAGCAAGATATTATTGTTGACGAAGGAATATGATGTTATGTAAGTGGTAAACTGGGTTATGGGTGCATGGGTTAGTGTGCTTAGTGTGCAAAAAACCCAAAGCACACCCAAAGGCAAACGGAGAGAGATGCAGCAAGAAGAACGAAAGGAGGTTTGGGAGGCAGCATCATATTAGCGAAATGGCTAAATGTTGTTTAGTGTCGAGCTTTAATGTTCACCCGGGAGCAGTTAGTCACAAGCAAACACGCTTTCGTACAGGTCTCTCTTCTTCCTCGCCCTTTATAGCGGCTCAGCCATCATTTGTAGCTTCCCCATGATCACGAGACAAGATATAATATGTGCACATGTAATGTGTGGTAATGCCGTCTGTGTCCCGTGACATCATTAAATAATCTGAGCATGATTCATTTGTTATCGTATCACAGCCGTGGGGCGGTGTTCAGATGGATTCCCATTTTAATAGTTTTTTAAAATTAAAATAACACCATTCACAAAAATAAAGGACTGGATGCCTGGACATATGAGGCAGTTGCCATGGAATATAGCCTACAGCAGCAAGGGCATTGCATATATATATATATATATATATATATATATATGTGTGTATATATATATATATGTGTACATATATACACATATATATATATACATATATATATATATATGTGTATATCTACATATACATATATATATGTATATATACAGTATATATTGCACAGAAAATATCTTCATGCTTCTAGATTGAAAGATGATGTATTGAATATATAAACAAGAGCCATAAATGCTTGCATGTGAACGGGGTGAGACTCCCTCCTCTGCAGTTCCCTTCAGCTCGATGACGCTCCCGGCATCATTCAGCCGGTTGTTGACTGATCTGGTTCATTCTCACTCTGTGTCGAACAGAAAGCGGTTGTTCAGTGTTCAGTGAGGAATCTCTGAAAAACACACCTGCTTAGCTTCAGATGACAGAATTAGCAACCAGCCGGTGAACAAGTGGAGCATTTCAACAGTTAAATCCTTTTTGCCTCAAGAGTTGGTGGAGAACAAGGACAGATCAAAAGTAGAGGGAATATTGAACTTCCCTTTATACATGGATGTGTAAAAACAAAAAGTTTTCTAGAACATTGCTTACCCCACAATGGGAAAAAGAAAACAGGTATTGTGGGAGGAAAATGGATTGATATAGAAGAAAATTGTATTTTTCAAATAAAGTTGTATTCTCATAATAGTCATTTGTAGCTATAATTTTCCATTAATGTGTTACATTGATTAGGGCAAGCAGCGCCAACCTTCTTAAGTTTAATATGTTGTGTCGACATTTGTACTTCTTCATTCAATCCTTTATTTGATTTATTGGATTAATACATTACATACACTGAATATTTGACCAAATCAAACCTGAATAACACATTCCTTTTAATCCCATCTCTTATCCCTCGAAGAAGCTCGTCCATGTATGTATCTCCTCTAGACTGGACTACTGTAACTCACTCTTTACTATGGGATCACTGGCAAGAACATCCAAAAACTGCAATACATACAAAACAGCGCTGCCAGGATCCTGATGAGTCAGAAAATATGAGCACATATCGCCATTCTCCACTCACTCCACTGGCTCCCTGTCTCATTCCAAATACAAGGTTATACTTTTCTCACCCATAAATGCAGAAATACACATGCACCTCCCTACTTACAAGAACTCATTACTCCCCAAACCTCCACCCCCACCCTCAGATCTACAAACAGCTCGCTCCTTCGGGTCCCCAACACCGAGCTCCGCACCATGGGGGGCCGAGCCTTTAGCTCAGCAGCATCCCGCTTATGGAACAGTCTCCCTGACCACCTGAGGGGAACACAGACATGGACTCCTTTAAGATTGGCCTAAAAACCTTTTTATTCAGGAAGGAGTTTAAGACGTTATTATATTAGTTATATGTGGATCTGTGGCACTCTGAGATTCTTAGATGAAGAGTGCCTTACAACTTGAATGCATTATAATTATTATCATCTGATCAATACTTCTAGCTACCTGAACATGTTGGTCTCTGCTGCTGCACATGAGGGCAACAGTATGGCTGTGAATGCATGAAGTCTTTAATGATTGCCATTTGGTCTGTGCAGCATAGGGAAACAAAAGAGTATTGATATGAAAAAACTGCTCCATTGATTGCTTAAATAAGTTAAACAAACAAACAGAAACATTCATAGTCGCACACACGCGCATGACACACTCAAAGGCATCCCCGGAGCAGAGATTGGAGGAGAGACAGAAAGCGCTTCTTTCCCACCCCTCCACAGCCGCTGAGTAGCCCCGTCAGAGTGGGGTAAGAGAGCAGGAGATGATGATGATGACTGGCCACTTGGACTCCTGAACCAGCTCTAAAAGACCCAGCGGCTTTCTGGACCACTTCTAACACACACACGCGCGCTTTTCGTCATCCACCAGTTCGGGAATGGATTCTAGGCTCCTGATTGGACCAGGGGTCCCCACATCGGACCCGACCGCGCGGGCACCCTGGAACATCAGCTCCATCGGTCCGCACCGGCTCATGGAAATGTCTCCTGTCGCAACACCTGTGAGTACCCGCCACCCCCTCTTCGTTTAATCGTTTGTTTGCGTTGTGACTGGAGAGCTTCTGTGCGCCGCAGCGGCGCGTAACCGCAACAAGATCCGATCCAGAGCACCTACATGCAGGTCGCCACATCTGGCAACACCGGCAGATTGATGTCATGTGGCTGTGTTCCTTCCTCCGCTATACATTCTGACTGAGAGATACCGTATGAAGGAGGTGTGAGTAAGCGTGATGTTAACTCTCACGCCACCCTCTCCGCGTCTGCGCTCCGTTCATCCACCGCCGGAGCTGAATGAGCGCAGACGTATAAAGCGCAGCGCAACTCATTTCCAGGGTTTCCACAGCTTGGAGGACATGCTTGTAAAAAGATGCTGAAGACGTGTTTTAAAAACAAATCTGTGCGCTTGTCAAAAATAACATTCATGAGTTTATGTTGCAGGCTTGTTCATAATTATCTTATATATCAACATTCCGGTAGCATTCCAGAGGACTTGGTTGTGCACAAAAGTGCCTTTTAGAACCTTGTGTTGCACTAAATGGTGTTTATGTCCCAATGTGTGCTCTAATAATCTCATAAACATTACATATACTACGTCTTAATCTTAATTTACCACATTCAGGCTGCAGGTATAATTCAGTTCAGATCCCAGATAAGGACATCTCATTTGCATCATAAAGACATATGCCCGGTCTTGATGCTGATTTGGATTGTTGTTTGTAAGTCACAATATATACTTTCTTCAATCTAAAGCTGTGTAAACAGTCCCACTCTGATATCACCCACATGCATGCAGCTTTATTTACAGATGTTTACACCTGACGGCAGGCACGTGCACAGACATTTTGGGGGGCAGGTGCTCAAACCCCAAAAAAGGGCACCCAATGCCAAAAAAAAAAATTCTGACAGAGTTGAAGCATTAGCAGCATTACACTGATGATGCTGTCCTCGACCTGCGTTTCCTCTGGGCAGCATCAGACAGCTAGCTTACATTTTCTTTATGAATAAAGAGGAATTATTATATAGCAACAACAGTACAAGCATTCTGATTGGCTAATGGGTCGTCATGCCAGCCACGTATTGCCCTCCTCACTGGTCTGATACGGATCCGTATTGCCCTCTTACGTCATTTTCAAAATGAGCGATATTGATAGACATCAACAGCCAAGATCAGTGGTCCTCAAACTAAGGCCCGCAGGCCGGGTACGGCCCGCCTCCACATTTGGCCCGGCCCTCTGAACAAGAGAGGCCGTATGATTTTTTTTGTCAGTCTGGCCACGCAAATCCTAGACTAGCCCCTGTTGAATAGAACGGAATAAGAACTCTCTCTCTCTCTTCTCTCTCTCTCTCTCTCTCTCTCTCTCTCTCTCTTCTCTCTCTCCTCTCTCTCTCTCTCTCTCTCTCTCTCTCTCTCTCTCTCTCTCTCTCTCTTTCTCTCTCTCCTCTCTCTCTCCTCTCTCTCCTCTCTTTTCTCTCTCTCTCCTCTCTTTCTCTCTTCTCTCTCTTTTCTCTCGCCTCTCTCTCCCTCTCTCTATTCTCTAAACATAACTAACGTCAGTAAACAGCTGGACGAGGCTTTGAAATCACGGAGTTTTTGTTTGTTTATTTTTTTAGGAAACGTCGGACCAGTTGTGACGTCATGTTTTCAGCAGCGCTAATGTTGTGGTTGATTTATCACAAAACAACGTACGGGGACAAACGCCGTCATGACCTGTTTGTCTGGTGCTGCGGGTCAGAGGAGAAGGAGGTGCAGCCGTTTGGTGGCGCGAGGAGCACTGCGCGGAGGAGGAAGTGGAGGAGGGAGGGGCGCGGGGGGGGGGGGGGCTCGTGAGCGCTGCGGAGCATGTCGGGGCGAAATTCTCACACAAACTCAAATAAATGCCCCGTCGGATATTAAAACACATTTGGGGGGACTTGATGACCGAGAGACTCATTTTTATTCTTAAATACTGATGAATGAAAAAATGTGTCTCCAGCAAAAAGGGCACTTTTCTCATCCAGGGCAAAGGGGCTGGTGCTTGAGCACCACGAGGGCTCTATCTGTGCACGTGCCTGCCTGACAGGATGTGTGACTCCATCTCTCTCTGTCGGAGAGTGGGATTTACGCACAGCCTTCAGGGAATTCCTTTATAGCCTACAGATGTGTAAACCAATACAGTGGTGTATCTCTGCATGCACTGTAGGCCTATGCATGGAAATAAAATACGGTGCATTAACTCTTCCCCAGGAGACCAGACATTGATTTGAGGGGAAAACAGCTGTTGGAAAGACACATACATGAGGAGCACATGGGTGACCCGCTTTGGTAAATGTAATTTAACAAGTGTGAATGATGCAACTTGGACTTTGAAGTTCAGACCTGCAGGCTTCGGTCTTAGAAGCTTTCGTGGGAAAGCTGATACCGAAGCAGTGCCCGAGGGCAGCTTCTTCTGAGACAGATGGGATCTTCTATCCCGCGATAAGTGTGGTTTTAATTTAAAAGTCTCGAAACATGTTTCTCTCAGGAGACATTCTTTCCTTTTACCGCCGTTTGTTTGGCTTTTTCACTCTTGATCATCGAATCTACAATCTTAAATAATTGAAAGAATGTGGGTCCAATTGATGAATTTCGTTTGAGACTATACGTGTGGGTCTGTGCGTGTTTGTGGATTTGTTTTCCCGTGTTTGTGTGTGTGTGTGTGTGTGTGTGTGTGTGTGTGTGTGTGTGTGTGTCACTGTCCTCTGACGGCTCTGCAGTTGATTAGATTATTATGGGAAACAAATGAGTTTGCCTCTGAAGTTGCAGATAACTCACCTGCCGATTAGCGCTTTGCTCGTGACGTGCGGCAGCTTCAGATCACATGGTCAAACGTGCAGTTCGTGCAGCGTTCATCAAGTCTGGCCGAACAAAAGAAAGGATGACGTGCTTTTTTTATGTTGTTGTGTTTTAGTTTACCTTCACGTAATCAGTTTGATAAGTAAAATACTGAAACTGATTAGTTTGCAAGACAAGAATGTTTTAATTTAGCAAAATAATTTATCCAAGTCCAATTCAAACTCAATACTTACTTCCCACTGCTAATATTTTGTCGACTGAGAACCAATATTTATCCTAATAAGCAATTTGGTTCCATCCATACTTTTTAATTAAAATAAGTACATATTGATATGGCAGAAATCCATATATTTTCCAATATTGCTTGCATATGCAGACCAACTCAATCAAATTTTAAGTGAAATTAACTGTGTTCCACTCGTTTATTTTCCATCAAACTAAATATTTGTTTTCATTTAAAACACAAACAATTCACAACCAATTTAGTTTTATTTTCTTGGCAACAACAACACATATATTATTACAATATGCATCTGAGAGAGACAGAACACGATAAGTAAGGGATAATACCTGATTCACGTTTGAGATTGTAATAGATGAACGCAGCGGATGACCACCTGAAGAGATTTAAAAGTGAAATGATTGGATACTTGTAAGCCAATCAGATAGAATCCTCAGTTCCCATTTTTATATATTGAATTATCACCTTTCGTTACATGCAAGTGAAGCTCTTCATTTACTGTTCAGGCTTAGTCACATCATCCCGTGGCTGTCTGTTGTAATGTGACACCTGAATGGCTACAGACAAGTTTATAATGAAAATACAATTCTCTGCACTGATTATGAGCATTAATAAGTACTTTTTTCTTTTAGAGGGAAGACCCTCAGTCACATTATAGTTGTCCACCTCATTGTGCTGTTTCTTGAATGAACAAAGCAGAGCCTGTATGAGGAGAAGCAGAGGAACCTTTCTACCAGTAGATGGCAGTATACGCTTATGTAAACCATACATTTAATTAAATGTACCCATCGTCTCTGTTAACTAACTAGGTTATTGATAAATATGTATTTAATGCCGTTTATTTCCTCTGATATTTAATGTTCATGGTTAATTTGCAGCATAGTTGTACATACATCATGTGGCGGTGCGTCAATAGAGGGCGCTAGGGCGCCGCGCCTCTTACAATGTTGAGATGAAGAAAAGAAAAAAGAAGAAGAAGAAAAATATAATATATACTGTCAAAAAACGTGATATACCAAATAATTTAAATAAGAAATAAAGCGTGTTGACGCGCTAAATGTGTGTGGGAGACCGTAAGCCTGTCAACAACCACTTAAGTTAAATGTGACCAATAATAATATATCGCCACTCATCGTCACGGAGAGAAGCCCCGCCCCCTTTTACGCGCGCCGCCCTAACGTGTGTGTACGGGAGCGAGCAAACATTTCACGGTCGTTGCGGCAAGGACGGCTTCTCATTGTCTGATGAAACGTGAATCTTCGGGCGTAGAAATGTGCACCCTGGCCAAGGACATCGTTTCTTATTTCCCGTGATTGGACTATTCGGGCAATCAAAGACCCGTGTCGTTCCCTCACAGCCAGAGAGCTCCACGTAGCTACGCGAGCAAGAAGCTAACCGGAGCTGGTCAGCTGGATGCTCGGTGAGTAATGCCGCCGGTCACGTGACCAAGCCGCCAGTTTGAATCAAGCAATTGACATATCTCTAAATCAAAGATATTAATAATAAATTAAAAGAGTTGACGGGTAAATAATACTTATAATAAATAAAGAGTAACCCAGATGGTAATAATAATAATAATACTGGGAATTTATAGCGCTTTTCGAGACACTCAAATGTTGTTGTTAGCTAGCTAGTAGCAGGCTAACTACCCACACAGTGCAAACCTGCATCGGTGTTCAATGCATTCAGGAAACTCGAATCAGGTTGAGGGAGCAGCAGCTGGACCATCAGAGCTTCAGGTGAGGTGTTACATTGATTCTGTGTTGATGTGTATTATTATGCTTGACATTGTTAATATCGCCTACCTGTTTAATGTGAATTATTATTATAATTATAATGTTAAAACATGCATGTGCAGGCTAGGCTACGTTTCCTTTGCTCTTTAGGGAACAGTCTGGCCACAGTGACCGTCAGCAACTTCAGCACAAGAAGTTACTGTTTCAGGCAAAGTGGTGGAGTCGGTATCCATGGCTGCATTATTATATAGCCCGACACTCTTTGTTTTGAGTAGGTTATAGAATATATACTGTTACTGTATTTTGGCATTTTAGCAGAACTTTTCTTATTTGGTGCAGAATACGGTTTTGTATTTAAACTAAGGTTTGATAACAGTAATTTAGTTTAAATCAGTTTAAAGAGACTGAGACTGTACTTCAAGCAACATCAACGGTTTTCACTTGTTTTTTTGCGAGAGAAAGTACTGGTATTTTTCCAAATATTATGTGACTCGGTAGTTTAATTATTTGTTGTGTCAGTCCTTGAAGTTCAGGCAGGTTGTGCCTTTAAAGCCCCCTGACTTGCATTTGCATTACATTGATCTGGAAAACGATAACTCATAAATACACCTTTAGTGGACTTGCAGTGGATGAACAGCCAGCAGCAACACGGCATCGTTCTTTTGTTGCTCCTCTTTGGCGTGCTGGTGGCAGTAATAACTTGTGTAAATATGTGTGATGAAGAGGAGGAGTTGCAAGCTGTTGGATCCTCCACAAGGCAGCCTGGAGGAGAGGCTGCAGAGGGACAACGCTCTTCTCCAGGTAACCAAGAACAACTGTTGTCTTCTAACCACTTCTCCCTCCCTAATGTTCATTCATGAGGTTGCCAACCGTGTAGTAGACGGACGCCTTCTGGACGCCATGGGGGAAGCAAGAGCTTTCATTAAGAAATGATGCTGTGGTGATGGAAAATAATAAATAATTAAATATAACTATCGTGTGTATTATTTTACGCAACTATACTAATCCGCATGTAGCATATTCCAATCTGTTAAAAATGTTCTCCTGAGAGCGACCTGCGTAACATCCGGTTGTACTTTTTATCACGGAGGATGGCAATTATTATTTTTTAATGCAACTTTAAAAAGTAAAAAGGCAGCGCCGTCTATTTCTTCTGCTCGTATTCTCTGCCGACCTCACTAAACTTTAGCGCCGCGCTCTCGTCTTTTAAAATGATGATTCCATGCGAATGCAACAAACACTGCCTGGCTGCTAGCATGGCACGCTGTCTTCACTTGGAAGATTGCAGAGTGTAACTGGACGCTCAGCTCTGTGACCTCGATGTAATGATCATACGGGGCAAGGTCAGAGGAGGGTCAAGATATTTAGACTATACAGCGTAGTTTTTGTTTGCAGTTTCTCTTGGATAGATGTTTACAAAAGTTCCTTTCTCAAATCTCTCGCTCTCTCCGGAGACATCTTCTTGTTAGAATATATATATATATATACACGCACACACACACATACACGTATAATTAAAGAAGTCATTAATGCAGCTGAGAACACTATTTAGATCAGACTTAGAAACTGGATCACCATAATCTTTTTTCTCACTTGTCATCTTGGGGTTCTATATCTCAAAGGAAAAAAAATAAGGATAAAACGAGTCGTGTTATTGTACCAGATGTTCACGTGTTAATAATAAGTTCACTATTGACAGAAATGCTGGAGAAGCCAGCGAGCCAAGAGAGCCAGCAGACGTGTGGCGAGCGGGGCCGACGGAGGCCTCCAGGATCACTGGGAAGCTGGCGGTTGAATAACGGACAGAAAAACGTCCTTTTTGTCATTTCCTTCTAAAATGTTTGACTAGTTCATATACACTGCGGGTGGTAACACGCAGGCTGTCTACTATGTCACTTTTAAGAATAGCAGTGAAATATGTATGATTTAAGGAAAAATGTAACTTATAGGAAGATGCAGTTGAAGCACACCATTCACTAGGAAGCAGATGGCAGAAAAATGTGTTGACACCGTCTATAGTGCATTATTAACATACTCGGTATGTGTTTGAATATGCGTACATGCATTTTGTATATGATATGATATTCCTTTATTTGTCCCACAGTGGGGACGTTTAAAAAATCACAGCAGCGGTGCACATCAGAGCATCAATGAAAATAAATATAAAACTAAAAAATAAATACTAATGCTAAATATACAGGGGGAAAATAAAGTAAAGTGCTGAGTAAAGTAAAGTGCCGAGTTTGCCAGGATCGCCAGCGATCTACTGCAGTGTGTTGTGCAGCCTGACGGCAGCAGGAAGGAAGGACTTGTGCTTCCTCTCCCTCAGACACCGGGGAGGAATCAGCCGGTGGCTGAAGGAGCTGTGCAGAGCTGCTAGAGTGTCCTGCATGGGGTGGGAGGCGTGGTTCATCAGAGACGAGAGCTTTGCCATCATCCTCCCGTCGCCCACCACCTCCACAGCATCCAGAGGACACCCACAGCACCTGCTGGCCTTCTTTAGCAGCTTGTTCAGCCTCTTCCTGTCAGCCGCTGCCATGCTGCTGCTGCTGCTCCAGAAGACCACTCCATAGAAGATGGCTGATGCCACCACAGAGTCCAAGAAGGTCTTCAGGAGTGCTCCCTGCACTCCAAAGGACCTCAGTCTCCTCAGCAGAAAGATGTGATCTAGTTGTATTAATCCAAAATAGTTGATAACACTTAATTCCCTTCCTTAACCTCCATCCCACTGTAATGTCCATCCAGCCGCCTCCTCACGTTTGACAGGTGGAGTCTCAGTCACAATAACAACAAGAACATCTCTCTCTCTCTTCCTCTGCCCACACAGCTGGACAACGTGATGGAAGAGTCTCGGCAGAGGACAACGACGTC
Source organism: Pseudoliparis swirei (assembly GCF_029220125.1). Lineage (NCBI taxonomy): Eukaryota > Metazoa > Chordata > Actinopteri > Perciformes > Liparidae > Pseudoliparis > Pseudoliparis swirei. The sequence goes on along the minus strand of NC_079400.1, from coordinate 7,457,821 downwards.
CCTCATTGTAACCTCCATATCCAGCCCGTCTATATTGTATAGTCCCAAAGGTTTCCCTGGCAACCAAGTAGCCCCTTAATTTAGCCAGACTGGAGGCCGTTAACTGGTGGACAAAAGTGCAACAACCGTGTGTGTGAGTTGTTTTCAATATTTTCTTCCGTGGGATGTTTCTGGACCACCTAGAATAGTTATGGTAACTAAAAACCAGAGCTTGTGCTATATTATTATTTGTTTGCGTACAGTGTGAATGTCCAGGGAATTTAAATACATGTATTCATATTAACACATATACATGTGTGTTTCTCACATATCACGGTGGTTGGAGATGGGTTTCCTCAAAGCTGGAGGCAACGAACAAGCCTTAAAAACACAATGTGAAAAGTTTAATCTCTAGACTTGGGTATCAATTATATTTTTTATAATTTTCATCTTATTTTAGTGGAAGAAACCAAAGTATGTCTTGTTTATCTTGCCATATATGTCACGGAGTGATTACCATGAACCCAAAGCCCGACTCACAAAACAGAGCTGCAAATAATAATCGTTTACTGAGAGTACCGGCAGGAACAGAACAGGCTGGAGGGCTGGGTCGGAAAAACACAAGTCAATCTGGAGGAGGACAAGTGAGGGGACCTAAGTAGTGAGGGTCTAATGAGGGACTAATGAGGGACTAATGAGGGATGTGCTGCAGGTGAGACGGGCATGAGGGCCAGGTGAAGGGAATGAGGGATGATCAGGTGTGCAGCAGGATCAGGAATGACATGAGAGAAGAACAGGCAGACAGGATGAAAACAACTAATAGAAGGAAAGTGTGGAGCTGAACTGTTACAATATATACATTGGATGTGATGACACTTTACCAGTAACCAACCATTAGCTTATTCTCACAACAAATATGTCAGAATATTATGACTACAAATGGGGTAGTCAAAAATGAAAATTAGTTCATGAGCCATATTTTGAACATTACCTTATGCAATACACCCATTTGTTGTCCATTTTTTCTAAAAGCATATTTTTTAACGAATTTCTTTCTCCTAGTTTGAAATTATTTCAAACTCTGAACCAACTCTCGAAATCCAACCCTGTTCATATTGTTTACGTTTTTTTAATTATTGTCGTCTACCTAAAATATTGATATTAAAGATGCATTAAAGTTAGAATTTTCTCAATTATATGGAAGCAAATGACTCCTGGAACTGGTTTCACTTCTGATCCCACTGAGAATAGACGCCCTGCTTTGCTATGTTTGTTGATTTAGGACACTGGATGTACATGTGTCAGGTGGTGAGAAAATGAACTTCATTGGGATGTTGATGTTGCCCTGTTTATACTACATGTTTGCTAGCACCTGTTATTCCAATAAATCAAATGATTCAAATGTATGCAGATTTTTCACCACATAAAAAAATATATTTTTTTGTAGTGTTGGATTTATTATTTTCAATGTATTTATAGTCGTCTTAGGTGGCTCATTCATAAAAAAAAAGAAGAAAGACCTCCCTAAGGTAGTGCTGCAGACTCTAAACTGATAGAGCTTCTTTACAATAGTAACTCAAACCACCGCAGATTAATATATATGCAAATCAACGTCTGGGAAACACTGCAAGGACTATTGTGTACCGAGATGTTTATTCAGGAGAACGACTCAATCCAATCTTTTCCGCTGGTCATAAAAACCCTTAATGCAGCTTTAAAATGAGATGATTTTCTTCTAAACTGTAATCAGACAAACATATGCACACATGCATACAAGGACAGAGAGGATCCATTCAGATGGTTCCCCCTTTGTCATTGATGTTGCCATTACTGCTGATATGCAGAGCCTCAGATCAGGTCACACGCGCGTCACATCGTAGATCACCCGATGCTGTGTAAGTGTACGAGAGTGAGTCCACGCTGGAGAACTTGACTCAGTCATGCACTTTGCATTCCTCTTGCTGCCATATCTACTTTTAGATACACAGAGGACAGTTTACTCAATTACTTCACTGTTATTGGAGGTTTTTTCCTGCATTGACATTATAGATCTCGTCAGGCTATGTTTAAAAATCCTTTTACTTTCCAAAGCTTTTTCTCCACTTCTGTATAATACAGTTCCCTTTGACATTCTTTAGATTGCTGCATTATTGACTATGATTGTTATAACTGTTCTTTCAAATGATCAACAATCAAATTAAAGTCTTAAAATCTTAGTTAACAAGGCAACAAAGGTTGTCCTGCAGTACCAATCAATGAGTGTACAACATAACATGGGTTGCGTTTGTAATTGCATCCTGTGCACCACATACTCAATGTGTGATGTATTCAATGTACTTTTGTAATAATAAGCAGTGTATGTTTATTTTCAGACACACTAAACTGTAATTAACGCCTCACTTTCTGGGAGCCTCCTTGCTGGTTGGAGACCTGAACCATGGTCACAGCATCAACATCAAGTGACCAAATGCTCATTTTAACCACCCAACATTTTTTATTAAAGTTAAATAAATTGGAACTTTACCACATTGCATTGTGGGATATATATGCCATATGCCAGCGTGATGTCCAATGTTTGCATACAGTAATATTTTAGCATAAATAGTATGCAAATCATACAATTGTAACACCCTGTTCTGTTTCTCCTGTGTTCCGTGTCTCCTCTGTGTCTTCTCTGTCTTAATTGTTTAATTCCCTGCACCTGCCCTCAGCCACTCTTGTCTCGTTACTGTCTGATGTCGTACACCTGTTACACCCCCCCCCCCCCCCCCCTATATATTGTGTCAGTCTTTCCCTTGTCTCCTGTTGGTTTGTTGTCTATAATTGTTTTCTTCGGTTCCATCGTCCCTGTGCCCTGGATATTCCTGACCTGCCTGCCTGCCCTGACTCCCGATTCTCTGCCTGCCCCTTTTTGGACCTTGTTGTTTTTTTGTAAATTTTTTGGCCTCAGTAAAGAGTTTTTTTGTTATTTTCATTGAGTCCTGCCTGTTTCTCTATGCCTGAGCCTCACCCTGTGACAAAAATCTGACAACAATAAATAAACCCCTCATGTTTCGGACAGACGAAAAAATTTAACATACTGTTTCAGTGTTCAAAATAGAAAAAAACAAATATAGAATAATTAATTAAATGATGGTTTAATTAAGTGATGGTGACATGTTGATTTTGTTTTCTTTGTAAAAAAAAAAAAAGTTTTGTGTTATTTATTTTCCTAAATAAAAACGTTGCAGAATTCTGCACTACTGGTGGCCATGCATTATGTAAAGCTGCAACTAAAGATAGTTTCCGCTCTCTTTTTTCTTATAATTTTTTCAATTAACTGTTTTATCACTATATTACGGATACTCATTAGGTCGGTTTCCTGAAAGCTGAACGTCCACGCAGCACAGCGGATATCAGCTGCAACTTCCTGATGTTAGATAACAGTGGCAGCCGCGTAGGTCACAGCTGTCCAATAAGGCGGAGGCTGATGTGATGGACAGTTATGCTGCATGCTGTTTGACCTGAATAGTGCCTGCAGAACACTGGTGCCCTGCAGAATACTGGCTCCCTGCAGAGGTGGGAGGTGGTATTTCATTTGCATGAGCAGAGTGAGTGGTGAGTGGTGGAGGACGTATTCAGACGCATTCACGAGAGTGAAAAACAGCAATACTGTAATGAAGAAATATCTTCCCAGTTGGTAACGTCATTTCGACAATTCTTTTTTTGTATCACAAGTTTTCTGAAAATGCATGTTTAAATATGCAAATGAGGCATTGACTTGTCAACTATTAATTAACGGCTAATTTGAATAATTTCTAGATTGGATGAAGCCAGGCTGAGACACCAAAACTTTTTTTAAATGGCCGTTGAAGATTTGTCAATTAAAATTACATGTAAAAAAATATTTATATATATATATTTACCGTTTTCACTCTTTAAAATATATATATATACATTTTTTTAAAGAGTGAAATGGGTAAATATATCAAAAGATTATTTACATAAATACAATTCTTTTTTGTATTACACATTTTCTGAAATGTATACATATGCAAATTAGACATTATCTTGTCGTAACTTTAGCTAATTGTAGGATAAATCTACAGATGCAGAAATATAGGAAAGGTTTATTTTAGATGATTTACAGTCTGAAAGGGAAAAAATAACAATGTTTTGCCTGTAGTGTCTCCCCTTGAAAAAAAAGTAACTTTAGAAAATGTTTACTTAGAAAATACGAATACTTTATGTTTTCATTATTATATATTATTATTACTGATAGATGAATGTTTCAGGAGCATTTTATTTTGGGCAGTTTTATCTACAAGGATGCATTATGTTGTATCCGATTGTTATACATTTTGTAAGTAAAATCTTAATCTGCTGAGTAAAAGACGGCTAGGAGTAAAAAGTACAATATTTCCCTTTGCAGTAGAAAAATGAAGTAGCTTGAAATGGGAACACTCAAGTAAAGTAGACCTCACATTGTTACAGTACTTGAGTAAATGTATTCTTTTATAAAACCAAATAAAAAACATGTAAAACCTTTAAAGAACATGTTTGTAAGATGTGTTATAGTATCAATGCTTCAGTCTCTGTCTTTCTGTCTGCACTAACCATCTCTCAGTGCTTCCAGTCTCTTAGAAACCTGAAGTCATGCTACATTAGCAGGCCCGCAGGCTCAGGCATGCACACGTTCAGTTGTGCGACGTGTGCAAGTGTGTCGGGAAAGAGCGACAAAAGAGCATTTGTGACATCTTGCTTGTCATCTGTCATGCTCTCAAAGTGATTGCCACCGAGTTTGTGTTATCCCGTTAGAGAACTAGCTGTGATTAAAGATGCATATACAGGTGGCAAATAGTCAAATACTAAGGCTGTTTGTGTAAAGGTTGAGTGATTATATTATAATGTAAGAGTGTCAAAGAGAAAGCGTGCCATGCAATGACCTTGTTGTATCAGTGTTTTATTTAATCTGTGTGTTGTGTTTTGACTTGGTCGCCCATTTCCCTCCTCCCTCTAGTGCTGTCAAATGTCCCCATCAAGAGGTCACATGGTCACACTTGAGGCAATCACTTCACCTCTAGCAAGCAGCTATATATATATATATATTAATATATATATATATATATATACAGTATATATATATATATATTTTAATATATATATATACAGTATATATAGAATACCTAATATATCCTATATGTATATACATATTCACATTCACAGGGGAGAAATCTAAGAGAAACTTAACTAAGCTGCATGGCTTTGAGCTGTGGGTGTAAGCCACTCAGATCAAACCCGTGTCAACAAAGGTAAACAACTAATGTAAACAAAACAGTTAACAGAGTCAATTTGTAAATGGTTGAAAACAAAGTGTCACGTTGAGATGAATTACAAATGTATGCACAAAATGCAATGATTACTAAGACTAGGACTAGACGTCTCTTTAAGTTGTTTATTACAATCGGATGTGCCGTGACGGTTTGAGGGTCATGATTGATCCTGAGTCTTAACTTGAGTTTGTACAGGTACATTTTAAACTAGAATGGGCACTCGGTAGAGCGCATACCTTCGCATATCACAAGATTGGGCATTGAATTATGAACATTTTGGCATTAGTTGCATGCTAATTGGACAAAAATGTATCGTGCTATGGTAAAAAAAAGATGTTGACCTTTCCATGACCTTGACCTTGACCTTTGACCCGATTGATCCCAAAATCTAATCAAATGGTCCCCGGATAATAACCAATTATCCCACCAAATTTCATGCGATTCAAGAAGATTTTGACCTGTTCATGACCTTTGACCTTGACCTTTGACCCGATCGATCCCAAAATCTAATCAACTGGTCCCCGGATAATAACCAATCATCCCACCAAATTTCATGCGATTCGGTTCAATACTTTTTTAGTTCTGCGAATAACACGCATACAAATAAATAAATAAATACACGGCGATCAAAACATAACCTTCCGCATTTTCAATGCGAAGGTAATCAAAACATAACCTTCCGCATTTTCAATGCGAAGGTAATTAAGAGTTCAACCATAGGTGACCTGTAGGTTCCTGCGGGCAGCCTCCGGATGAAGATAATGAGTTCAGATTGCTCCGGATCTCGCTCACACAACCATGTGGCATCAGTGCATAGAGACTGATAACGGATAACAGGGTGCTAGCAATGTGAAGTGATAGCACTAAGAGAGTGAGAAGGAGAGAGGGAGAATGTGTTGCAGTAAGAGGGGTCTATATTGGCGATGTGAATCGGCAGTGAAGCATTCTGGGGCTTCGTGTTACAGGCCTTATAAGGGCCAGGGCTCCTGTGTCTTTGCTCATCTCGGCTATTCTTAGGCTGTCTGTCCCTCACCCTCAACAACTCTGCAGGCAAGAACCTCTTCTCTCTTAATAAGTTTAAAGTTGACTTATTTTTGCACATTCTAATATTCAAGCTTTGTTTAGGGAGTTTTTAGTGAACAGGGTAAAAGATTGAGGAGTTTTTTTTTGTTTCGTGGCTCAAGTCAGACAAAGTTGAAGCGGCCCAGCTTTGGCCCCACACTGTTTATGTGTGTGTCTATCTACACGTTTGTGTATCTGTGTGCATGAATGCATGCCTGTGTGTGTGTGTCACAGAGGCTCCACAGCACCTGACCCACCCACCAGCAGCATTTGTCCTGAGAAGCCGGGAGCAGACGGGGAGAAGCCACCACCGAAGCCGACCAGGGACAAAAGGATAGCGGCGGGGAAGGAAGGAGAACACGGTTGCAGCCGAGCAGGAGGAAACGCCACAGCAGCCGGCAGCAGGAGTTGTTAGCAGGAGGAGTGTTGACGTCCAACCGAAGATGACTACGTACACGGCGACTCTGAACGGCCCCGCGCCGTGGGGCTTCAGACTACAGGGTGGAAAGGACTTCAACATGCCACTCATCGTCTCCAGGGTAAGGACCGAAGCTACTTACACATTAAGAACAACAACAACATTTGACATCAACGAGGTATCTCACAAGCACCAGCGAACGGATGAAAACAATGCGCTGGCGTTTCATTGTGACGACAAAATATTTCAAATCTGATTTCAAAGAGAAACTTAAGCTCTGCAACATGGCGATTGACGGTTATTCCCAAATTGATACACTTAAGCAATGAAAACCAACACACACGATGATGTAAACACAGAACCCTTTAACTTCTCAAAGCTTCACTTTTTCCTGCTTGAATATCTGCGTCTGCATAATTTGTTTAAATGTGTTTATATATTCATTTTCATTTATTGATTTTCTTGACAGGTAGGTTACATCTAACTTGACAAGGCAGGTTTGTTAAAGAACCCCTTCACTGTAATACAATGTTACCGAGATCTCTATAAACATAACCCAGTTGTCATCCCTTTCACTTGTTTGACAAAAACGTGTTGCATGTTCAAAGGTGTGATTTGTGTGCGGTTACGTAATGTTGCTGTATGTGATGATGACAAGGAGGTCTATTTCAAGAATAGAGCAGCAGTGGAAAGTCTGGAATAGTTTTACTGGAGACGGGGTGCGACAGCGTGAGGTAACTTTTACTGCTTTTCTTGAACGTTGGTCAGGAAAAAATCAAATTGATTACATAGTCCAGCCTCACATTTCAGCTCATAATCAGCTCACGTGACTTGAATGTAACTACTTTTTGGATCAACCAAGTCAAACCATCAGATGAGATTTTAGATTAATTAACTTTTTTACTGTCAAATTTCATCCCAGAATCACAATTTTCCAGCAAAGATAATAACAACAAGGCAGAGTTAGACTTATTTCTACTGTCGCAAATGACAGCAGATAAACGAGAGGATTTCTTGAAAAAATTCTGTTATGACAAGAAAATAAAGACTCTATATTGGATGAAGCCAGGTTGAGACACTAAAGCTATTTTAAAGCTCTCCGTTAAAGATATGTATAGTAAAATTACATTTAATATATAATTTTATAATTTCTATTTATACTCTACTTTCTCAACCATCTTTATAGAGAATGAGTATTATACTTATACTACCTGTACCTTTACTATACCTGTACTATAATTTAAGAAAAAGTGGTCTAAATTAAGTGCGACTACAAATTAAATAGTTCTTTTAACCTCCGCAGCAGAGAGACAGCATGAACAAATGATTTCAGTTTACATTTTGTGTTTCTTCTTTTACATTCACCCAACAGATTAAGTTGCTTGTTTGTTCCCTGAGGAATCTGTGTCAGCGGTCTGAGTGTGACCTGCTCTTTTGGCCTCTCCATAGATAACTCCGGGCAGCAAGGCAGTGGGCGGCAGCTTGTCCCAGGGCGACATCATCTCAGCCATCGATGGGGTCAGCACTGAGGGGATGACGCACATGGATGCCCAAAACAAGATCAAGTCTGGCTCCACCAAGCTGTCACTCACCATGCAAAAGTAATAAGCCAGCATGTTAATACCAACTCAACCATTTCTGTCCAACTGAAGTAGATGACGTGGATAAAAGAACATAAAAAAGACAAATGTGTAAAAAACATTAAATGTACCAACAAAGGTCCACTTGGTTCTCAGGATTTTTGAATGGCTTTTCTGTTTTTCTTTTATTGTAAGATGTCTTTACATTTTCAAAAACCAAGTGCTAAAATATGATTTAACGGTATATTTTAAAGGCACAACTTGTTGTTTATTCTTTAGATCAAAACGTGCTGCAGCATTTTCCACAGCAACTCCAAGAATGGACTCACCCATGTCAGTCATCCCCCACCAGAAGGTACAAACACGCCCTGAACTATAATGACCAGTGGACCAATCAACACAAAAAATACCAGCTGCATATCTGCATACTGGTTATGTGTTTTATATATGTCTGTGGTATGTATTTTGCATTTTGTCCTGTTTGTGAGAATATCATCTTCACGGTGCTTCATTGGTTTAATGAGGCAGCATCCTGCTGCCCCCTGGAGTCAAATATCCCCAGTGCAACTGCAGCGAGGTCCTCGAACCAAAAAGTCAGCAACCAAATGAAAGGAAAAGGAAGACGGCACAAGCTGATACCTTTACTCTCGTTTCACTTGAAGTCGATCTTTTCTATCTCTCTATCTTGACCTCTTCTCATCTTTTTAAGGAGTTCGAACAAGCGAAAGAGGAGCTTGGGCCTAAACATTTTGGAGAGGAAGTTCAAATGGTGGAGGCAATGTCTTGTGACATTTTCCAGGAAAACAAGGCCTCTGAAAGGAACCTCTTCCAAGTCCCTAAAAAAGATCCAGCGCTCTTCTCGACCCCGATCAAAGCTCCTGCCTCCTGCACACCGCCTGCAGTATCTTCACCAGGCCAGTGGATGCAGTACAATTCCCCAAAGGGCCTTTACTCCGCTGAAACTATCAGAGAAATGATGCTGATGCAGGGCAAGTCAGGACAGGGGTCAGCAGCTTCCCCGGGAGTTCCATCACTGGGGTAGGTTATCACAGAGATAAATAATCTCCAGTTGTGTAATACTAAGAGAAGAAGATTTAACTGATTTAACAAAACATAACAAAAGTGTTGCTTTTCACGCTGGACGAATGAAACAAATGCACATCACATCCCCATTGACCTTCACATTAACAGGACCGCAGTGAGAAAATATACTCTGAACTTTCCGTCGCTGTCGCAGCAGTGGTTCCTCTCACACATGGCACTATTTCGAGACAAACATACCTGGCCGGCCTCCAGGTAACAGAGCAGCAACAGATCCGACATCAGCAATGAAACCAGGGAGATGATGTTGCAAGAAATATTTTTAAAGACGTCTGTTGGCTGTTTCAGCCCCCTGATTTTTCTTTCTGAGGCTTTTTATCTTCAAGCGAATGCATCTCCGTTTGCCCTCTGATGTTTTAAACTCTGTCTTGCCTAAGGATGGGTCCCGAAATGCGATGCCAATATGGCACCGGTTCCGATACGACAGAAACGCAACGCACATTTCGATGCTTCCTTTCGGTGCCTGAGACGATTGAAATTGAAAAAATATATTTTTTTAACTTCTCTGGTGATTCCGCCATGTCGGCAGGTTGCGATAGCCTCTCATTCAGCTACAGTAGCTAGCTAGAAAGGTAAACGGACAAAAGTGTGGCTGTATTTCTCCAAAAAAGATTTTAACAATGCGACATGCAGCAAATGCAACAAAATAATTGTGTGTAGAGGGGGGAACACGTCAAATTGAATTAATCATTTGGCAACGCATGCCATCAATTTAAAAGACTGTCTGCGCGAGCCCATGCCGATCAGCGGTCTGAGCTCCCTGGCACGATGGGGAAACGTGGAGACCGATGATGACAAGAGCAGCCTTCAATCGGATTAATACCGTAACGTTGATTGAAAGTCTTGCATTTATAAAAGTAGGCCAACAAATAAAAGATGTGGCATTGCAACCATGTTTAAGCTAGCTCGGAGCTCACGCTAGCTGCTAAGCTAGCGCGAACTCCGAGCTAGCTTACTAGCTAGCGCAAGCTATGAGCGCGACAGTCTGACATCCGTTTTCTTTCAGTGCGGCCATGAGAACGGCTTTCACAGGGAATATGGCCGAAGAGGTTTTAAATGTCGTCATTGTCAATCGATATTTTGTGCTTTTTTTCTTTTTTTAAGTATGCGATCGAGCACCGTTTAGGCACCGGTATCGTTTTAAAAGTAGCGGTTTAGCACCGGTATCGGAAAAAAACTCAAACGATACCCATCCCTAGTCATACCGGGAAAACCGCTTGTGATGCTTTTTTTTTGTGCTGGCAAGATTACAGGAAAGTAACCATTTGTTGCTCGAGACCTTTTTGTTTCCTTATTTATTTAAACATTCTAGAGCTGCAACTAATAATGATTTGTTAGGTTGGCCGCACTGTGACATCTTCATCTGTTTGGTTTTATTACATCACACTGAACCTTTTGAGGTGAAATTCACCATTAGAGAATTCAACAAACGGCTGAAAATATTTAAAAAGCTTGAAACATTGTTTCAAAGATTATTTTAACAATTATCAATAAATTAAATACTTAACCATTATAATTGTTTTAGAAAGATGTGGATCGACTAATTGATTAATCAGCCGTCATAACATGATACCTTGTGTAGGGAGGTGAAGAGAGAGTTTGTAACCATAACTCATCAAAAGTGTGATTTAAGAGGCACTGGATATTTTAACGATATTATCATAAGTTTATTTTTTCTTCTTTTCTTTTTGTGAACAAATTAAAGGTCCAAAGCCATCAATGGTCAGTCCATTTGAAAAACATTTTCAAACTTTTTTGCCCTGTCCTTGACTAAGGACATACGTCTTCTCAGAAAAAGGCTCGGCAATTTCCTAAAAACAGAATCTTGGCACTCTGGAGGAAACAGTGCATTAGTTGGGGACTATTTTCAGTCGCGGATTAATTCACATTTGGTGCTCTAATATTATTTACAGAGGTCGATTCAAAAATAAACTAGAGTGCCCATCATCGTAATGAAGGGACACGTCAATCAGTGCGATCGTGGAGTTATACAGTATTTTAGGGTTTTATTACCCAAACAATACTTGTTGGTGGTTCAATGTGGGCCACTATAGAGGAAACTTTCCTCAGTGGGGTGGCATGAGTTAGGGTGAAGCCTCATTCAGGAAACATGTGTCCATGTTAATTCAGGACACAATCTGCTTGGCCTCTGACATATCACATCCAGATATCAGTCTCCACTAATGTGTTTCCCCTCTGGAGCCGAGATGCTTTACAGTAAAGGCCAACAGTAAGGCGCTCCAGGGACGATGACGGCAGTATCATGCCGGCGACCACACCTCACCAGGCATATAGAGAGTCCTGATCACACACCCACACCCCAACACGCTCGCACACACACACACACACACACACTCACACACACACACACAGGAGAGAGCAGCTGTTGGTCAGGGAATCTTCCACTCAGGTTTCCACACCGTCATCCTGAATCTCCTGGATGCCCGCCTGCCAAACCTGAGATAGCACCACCTCTCCGTGGGGAGATGCCTCCCCCACCCTCCACCCCCACTCCACATGAGAGACGGTGCCGAGCCCACTTTATCTGCTGGACCCATTTGTACTGTATGGAAGAATCCGGCGGCTGAATTCTGTGTATCGTGAAAACAGGAGAAGCAGAGATGTTCAGGGTTAATCACGACCGATGTAGTGTGTATTAATGAGAAAGCTATTTTGTCTTAATGCACTGGTTTGAAACTAGATATGACACGGTCTATGAGAACGAAAGACCCACAATGCACCACTTCTGTCTGACCTTGATGACAATACGCTGTGTGCTCGAGTAGCGATTTAAATGTAGGCGAATTACTCGCTAGCTTGTGATTCGAGTCTTTAAACTCCATAGTTTCTTGCATTGTGATCAGAGTAAAAGTATTATTTAGTAAAAAAAGACACATATTGCTGTTAAAGTGTGGTTTTGGCGTGGAAACAGAGTTGGTACCAAGCTAGCGATAGATCAGCGGGGTCCTCGCTTTGTCCTTTGATGGCGATGGAAAAAAATTTGATTTAAGAAGCTTTTGTAACGGCAAAGCCCGGGGAAGATTTTATTGATAATATGGTAATAAAATGATAGTAAAATAAACTTTTCAACATTATATGCAATATTACAACTGAGGTACCGGAATAAATGTGGCTTGTCGACTTTGATTCTTCTAGCGGCTGCAGTCCCGACACATGTAGAGGTGATATGCGTCGTGTTTGTGTAGTTGTGTATATTTGTGGCTGTTCTGTGCTAAATGTGTCTTTGTGTCATGTGATCGAGACGCTGCTGCTCTTGTCAGTCACTCCTGAAATATCCTAGTGATAATGCAACGGCTGCACATGGGATTACGACATCGTGCTGCTGCTGGATAGTTTCCTACAAACGCACACGGGACCATTGTCATCACCAAAATACCCTCCAGTGATTCATCACGTTCTTTCCTTCTCTCTCTCTCTCTCTCTCTGTCTGTGCCTCTCTGGTGTGTTTCAGATTATCGCAAACACATCTGCAAAGTCAGTACCCTCGCAGTATTCAATGTGCATGGTGTTTGCGTCAGTCGGGACATTGTGAGAGTCGTGGCTTTGGCGTGAAGTTCTGTCCGATTTTGTTTCGTTGTGCGTGACGTTGAACTAATGCTCCAGACTTCATCCTATAAACATACAGTGCAGATCATTGGATTATTAATGTAACTTGTAATTAGCATCATCTGGTCCATGGTAACAAAAAGTCCATCTTCTCAAATACTGCACTTCAGTAAAGTTCCTACTTAACAATTCACTATTTAACGGATGTTGAACTAATTAGTCCATAGACAAATAATTGAATAGAAATCTTAATGAAGAGTTTATAAAAGTAGAAATGTTGACTAAAATACCAAATACAGTCATTTCAAATAAACACAAGAACGTTACTCCTCGATATAAGAGTGTATTGTAGTTTTCTTTCATAAGTAATCATTTTAATGTTGAACCCATACTCAACTATGACATATACTTATGTTTTCCACCTCTGCTGGTCCTTTGGACATCATATTAATTTGTGTACATACATATATTTGCCGTATATTGTTGAGTTAAAATGCATGTGCCGTCATACATCCGTGTTTGGCTGTAGTGTGTATTGGAAAAACATCTTCTGGATATATTTAGCTATGTGTCATTATGAACATGCAGGTATTCATCCGTTTGGTTGTGAAACATGAGCATGTTTGGTTTTCTTTGGACTGGTGTGTCAGCTTTGTTTATTCTAGTCGTCGCTAGTGACACAAAGTTGTTGTTTAGCTGCAAGTCGTGATGTACGGAGCTTCTGTCCCAATTCATCACTGCATAGTAATTTATGCCATGAAGTAGTGATATGTATAGTATACTGTGTTTTGGTTATTTACTATTTTGTTCTAATACTCAATCAGACTGCAACTTGGGAATGACACTCCTAAATGAACTCAAAGCCACTATGTGAGAATTTTATTGTAATTATATGATCTTTTTATTACAGTTTGCTGCAGCCCATTCATCTTACAATTCTTCCTTCCATTAAGGTGTGCAGAAGTCCAAAACAAATTATATACATAGTGGCTTTAACAAAGAGAAAGCAACATATTTTTGTATCTCACCATCATCTACTCCAAAATCACATTTATTTGTGTGGTTTATTAGGCAACGTTGTTGCTTTTAATAGTAATTAAATTAAACTCTGTTAATTTAATATTTTCGTAGCCTTGTGGACAATTAATTGTGCAAAAAAAGCATTTTTTTAATCCAATGAAATTTGACATGTTTCTGCTTCAAGAAAGGTTCAAAATGTCTATGCAGTATGAAGCTAGAGCGGCGCAGTAAAGAGTGTGTGTGGCCTTTTCAGCTGAGTGTATGTCCAGCAGGACTCCACCAGCTGTTACTGTACCACAGCCCCACCTGTCTTTCGGCTGCATTACTACACGTTGACCCAGTTTCCTCCCTTCACTTTGGTGCTTTCTTTCCCCCTGAATCTCCTCTCCTCCCCTGTCTGTTAACCTCTCGTCTTCTCCTCTGCTCCTGAAACCTCCTCCTCCCCTGACCTCTGACCCCATCTAACCCCACCCTGACACCAACAGTGTGGAGTACACTCCCAGCTTCAACCCCATTGCCCTGAAAGACTCGGCCCTGTCCACTCACAAACCCATTGAGGTGAGGGGTCCCGGTGGGAAGGCCACCATTGTTCACGCTCAGTACAACACACCGATCAGCATGTACTCACAGGACGCCATCATGGACGCCATTGCTGGGCAGTCGCAGGTCAAAGGACACGAAGGGTGAGGTCACACAACCAAACTCATCCCCTCTCCAGTCTTGTATGCACTCTCTCCACTCACGCACTTCACTTCACACCAGAATGATCAACCCAGCCTGCGGATGGATAGATTACGGGATCAGTTCACCCGAATGACAAAAAAAACATACTTTCTTACTTATTGCTCGTGGAATCCCGCCATGCAGAAAGGTTCTGCATTGTTTTGACCACCGTTCTGACGTATCCACCTCTAACACACAATACAATAGAGTTGACTTTCTTTTTTTTGTGCTACTTACTGAATTCCAATATTACTTAAAGAATTAAGTTTGCTTTCCAGAAACGGTGCCCTGAACGCTCCACAGAAACCACGAAACATGCATTTTCTACCAAGAATATAGCCCCCATAAAAAAAGTGTATTCCTCCTATAAATAGCAAAGTGGAAGTCAAAGTTCATAATTTTTGTTGCTGCGTCTTGTTATCAATTGCAAAAAATTAAGCTTTGTGAATTTGCTGTAATTCAGGCCGTCTTCCCAAAAGCAACATCTGCTTAGGCTCATGGGTATTTTTTGAAATAATGGTCCCTCTTAAAAATGACATTGAAATAAATAAACCCTATGGCCCTGACCTGTCGTATCGATACATTAACCAGACTGTATATATAATTCATTTGGGTGAAATCAACTCGTAAAGACACTTTTTCGTATATTTCGTATACTTTCAGCCCACGGTGCTGCAACTCGGATGTCTACTATATTTAACGCCCGGGCTTTTAAATGTTGTCTGTGTCCGTGCCACATACTCCTCCATGCTTTTCACACCCACTTTCCTCTGCTCATTCCATCCACAAACCCCCCCCCCCCCCCCCCCCCAAAAAAAACACACACAAAAACACACCTGTGCTGTCCTCCACCCTCCCCTCCCCCTCCTTCCCTCCTGGCTGTGACCTCAGTGAGGCGGGCTCCCCCTTGTCGTAAGTACCACAGCACTCCTTTTCTCTCCTGCCTCTCCTGATACTCCTGTCTCATGATTTCATAACAGCTTGTGCATTGCTCCACGTGTCTCACAAACTAATACCCCTCGACTATTATACTATTAATATGATTAGAATTAATACTATAATAAATAATATTCTTGAAAAATGTACGGCATCAATTTGTCCAACTTAAAGTGTTTTTTTCTAAATGTGTCAACAAAACCGTATCAAGGTCAAACTCACTAACCAAGGTCATTTTGATGTGTACTGTATCCAAAAGTACCCAGAGGTACTTTGGTCAAAGTGTGAGAGGAAAAAATATCATCACAGCTCCGGGAGCCTGATGGCATTTGATGTCATGGGAATGTTCTGAGTATCCCATCACAGGTTTTTAAACTGCTCAATCGGTATCGACTCACTTTCCTAACACTCAGAATGCTAAATTTACAAACAACACTCTGCGGTCACGTTGCTGTGTAAACTCACTCCAGTTTCTGCTGTTCACCACGGGAGGCACCTTCAACAAGTACAGAAGAGTGCATGTTTATGAACAATGAACAAACAGACTGTGTGCAAAGCAGCAACAGTGTAATTATTGATCTTCATGGGATAAGTGCCCATTAGGGAATACAATCATGATTCAGTGAAGCTTAGAAGAAATATGATTATGAACTAAATATCTATTATTTTACTTTCAATGCAGTGTCACGTTGTCATGTGACGTTAACTCTACAACCCTCATGTAGAATTTAAACATTTCTGAGGAAATACCAAAACAAACGAAGCCATTTCTTATCATTTGAACTTCCATATACAGGACCAACAGACCAGGGGATCAATTAATCTTGACTCTACTTTATTTTACGTTTGGGGTGTGCTGTAGTTTTGTATAAAAGGCACTTGCACTTCACACTTTATTCATTTTACATAAAATTATGCTATGAAATTCAAAGTTTACAGCTGTTACTTGGCTCTAAACGTTGTTCACAGTTAAGTTCATTCTAAACATAAATGCACAACAACACAAACACACTAATTAATACTGCTCTTTAGTGGTAGATAATACATGTATTACATTTAGGGGGCTTTAAACACAGTACACACCACTCAGAGCTCTTACATCCGGCCTCTCTCCGCCCTGCAGTGGATCTCTGCCCATGAGGGACCCCGTGATAGACTGCGCGTCCCCGGTTTACCAGATGGTGATCCGGTCAGAAGAGAACCAGGAGATGTCTGACTGGGTCCGTCGTTCTGCCACCCTGCAGTCCAAGAGCTTCAGGATGCTGGCCCACATCACTGGCACTGAATACAGTCAGTACACAGAACCCCTTTCCTCTTGACCCTCTCAATACTCTTCTCTTCTTGTTCAGACAACAGGTTTTTGTTTGTCCTTACCACATGTATGTTGTTTATTTCCACTCATGCAGTGCAAGACCCAGATGAGGAAGCTCTGCAGAGGTCGAGGTAAGAACAACAATGACTGGCCACTGCCAAGAAATAACCCCAATTAAACCTCAACTTGTCATCGTTACACTTATAGGTCCAGTGTGCAGAATGTAGGGTTGTCCGTAGGTGGAAATAGAATATAATGCTAATAACTGCGTTTTCTTTAGTGGAGGCTATAACCAACCACCTGATAATGTAATCGCCAGAATCATTGTGTTCTGGTTTCCTGAGAATGAGCCGTTTATGTTCAGCCGCCATGTTTCTACAGGAGCCCAGAACAGACAAACCAAACAGCTCTGCCGTTTTCTCATTTTCAAGTCGGCCACCGTAGTTCTCCTCGTACGCGATTAGCACACGGGAGAAGCTTCAGTGGGATGAAATGTGCAACGTCAGCGCTAGATGAAGCCAGAGCCCTTCAGCATGTTCATTAATGAGCTTCAGGGATGCTGGTAGACAAGTTGTGTCACCCTTTGGACGGAGCTAGGTCAGCTGTCTCCGTGGGTTATCCGTCTTTACGCTATAGCTAAACTCACCAGTGCTCGCAGTTGCGTACTGTAAAAACATAATCGTCATATCTAACTAAATACTCATTTACAATTGTAAATATGACCTGTCTTCCACACCATCAGAGATAAGTTTGAGTCGGAGGTGAAAGGGCCCCGCTTTGCCAAGCTGAAGAACTGGCACCAAGGACTGTCTTCACAGATCCTCAACGTCCAGCAATAAAGAGGAGGAGGAGCGAGGAAGAGGAGGAGGAGGAGGACATGGACAAAAGCACAGAAGTTAACAAGAAGAGGGGATACATTATGTAGGGATTAAGAAGGAACAGAAGGAGGAGGAAACTCCCCAGGAATGTGAGATAGTGGTGTAGTCTAGATTAGTACTTGAAATACTAAATGTTAGTGTGAGAATGCTATGTGTTCATAAGCTCGATATTACCTGTCAAATGTATGTGTCCGCTGCTAAGACCTGATCCCGCATTTGGGATTTTCTTTGTTTCTTTGTTTCCTATTTTTGTGGGTTTCTGTCTCTCTTAAATGAAAGGCAAATTGTAAAAAAAAAAATCTCAAGTGAAAATGCAGAACTGATGTTTCTTTTAGGACATAAACCGCGTTGACAAACGTACGGGTTCTAACACTAAGCATGCTTGTGAGAAGGCACGCAAGGACAAATGCACACTTGGAGATTAATGTAAGTGCACAAATATAGTATTGTAAAAAAAGAAATGCACTCACAAATGTACTTATATCAATGTGAATAAATGTTTTCTTAAAACCATATGGCTGAGTGAACTGTTGTACACTCACAAATTGAATGAACGTGGAACTCCCTATTATATGATTATATGACTCAAAAATAATTGTCATAACTGATAAGGATATTTCCTGTCATTTCTTGAGACGTTGATAAAGCACAGGGGTGTTTTGACTTTGGAATATCATTCAGAAAGAGTATTTAATAGCTTTTGACAGAATAATATGCCAATTGTTGGTGACTTGACACGTATAGTAGCAGGGTGGACAAAGCCTGACAGCTGAATATTATTGCTACTGCATTCTCAAAGTTTGTTTTAGTTCAATAAATATATGACAAAAAAAGAAAGACCTTTCGTGACTGGACATTCTCTGAGGGGAATATTTGTTGCGATTAATAAATAAAGAATATTCTCAAGGTCTTATGTCAAAACTCAATTTTCATTTTTAAAAAGTGTGTTTTATTAATGTTATCGTGCAAAACCCAAAGCGGCTTTACTCATATCAACACACACTCGAGCTCCCACTAAACACTAAGTAGAGAGATCAGTGATGGGGCAACACACACGACAACCCTCCCTTCTTTAAAACAGTTGGCTCCATCTGTCTAAGGTCAAAATAATAATTATAATAATTATTATAAGAAGAAGAAGAAGATCTTTTATTAACATATAATTTAAAATGTCTAAAAAATATATAAAACTGTAGAGTAATACAATGAAACTATAGAGAGTAAAACAAAACTGTTGTAATGATGTTGAGCATTGTCTTTGCTGTCTGGTAGTCTTTTGTTGGACTCAACTCTGGACTTCCTTCTATGGGAACATCCCGAGTATATTGCTTTATTTGACTTTTGCCTGGTTTTCAATGCAGGGCCGCTTGCATTTTATTATATTCTTAGGTATTGTTTTTGTACTTAATTTAGATTTTTTAAGAACTAATAAGGACTTCATAATTAGCTTTTCAATTAAAGTTACTACTAGTGCGTTTGTGGTTATAGTCATCGCAGTTTCTGTGACCCTCAGTGCAACTTGCCGGAGGTGCCTCCCTTCTTTGTGGCTGAAGCCATCTACAGGTTGTGTTTAATAGTTCCTCCATTATTTAAAATTGTGTATATTTGGTTTTAGTTATTTTTGGCCAGTTTTAAATTCCAGGCATTAGTGTTTAAAAAATATTTATATTTCTTTTGTTTTAATATAAATTATACTCCTATTTCTGAATACACAATTTTAATTTTGCATGTAATTAAGGGGATCTTTTGATTTTTAAACTCAAGAAGCAGTAAAAAATGTAGTTTGAGTCCCTATAGACTGCCTATAGAAGCTGACCTCACTGAACCCTCTTCTACATGCAGATTAGCGAGAGGCTGTCAACACTAAACCCAGTATCGTGGTTAGGCCCCCGGCACACTGGCTACTCACCTGACGGCTCTGGATGTGTCCCAGAGCAAACTGCTCCCGCCTCACACCTCACAAAAGCAACAACCCAATGGACCACGTCTCTTTTACCTCAGGGATTCTCCACAAAAGCCAAAAGTTACACACGAGAGGACAATGTACTTACTGCTGCTCAAAAATGTATCCCCCAGACACATTGTGTGTCAGACCAAACCATCATTTCTCCGTGCCAAACAACAACCTCAAACAAACCAAATATGGCCGCACGGCCATGACAAAAAGGGGGATACACACATTCACACAAGCAAGTAGTGACCAAAACTGGTTTATTTAGTCGCACAAAACACAATGAGATCCATCAACGGCGTATGGAGTCAGGAGCAGTGGAGGTGAGTGGGAAGTGTGTATGTAATGCTATGTAGTGTAGAGACGATTCATAATCTTTAATAAAGAGACAAACAGGCGTCTCAGGACAGAGAGACACCAACTGGGACCAGAGGGTGTTGCCAGTGCTGCTTCTGCCACGCCCACGTGCAACACCTGCAGGGACAACCTGACGAGTCAGACGCACACCAGCACATAACACACGTAGAACCGCAGAGCTGTAGGAACCCAGGTGGAACAACCTGGAAGGAAACAAATAAAGAAATCACATTAAAATGTCAACATTTTAAACAAATAGACAAAGATATTTCAAGCAGTGGGAAACAGAAAGCCGATCAATAAATATGTTAGAATGCTATAATCTTCTGAACATAGAATTTCAATTAGCCCATTATTTAACCAAAATAAAAGATCTGTTAAAAAGATACAGACTTAGTGACCGTTGAAATGTTCGCTGTAAGAGAGACGTTATCATTTGTATCCATTGTGGAGCAGAAAGAAGCTGGAACAGAAGTTATTTATTCAGATGTGGTCCAAATTACAAAGAAATAAGAGAAAATAAACTAATAACAAAGCCTTCTGTGCAGGCATGTGCACAGACATTTTGGGGGGCAGGTGCTCAAACCAAAAAAAAGGGCACCCATTGGCAAAATGATTTTTCTATTGATCACTGTAACTTGAAGTGAGCAAGTAATTGGTTGTTACGAAACACCTGAAACACATTGTGTCGTGAGAAGACATGAGAGCTGAAGACATGAGCGCCGCGGAGCATGTCGAGGCGAAATTCTCACAAGAACTCAAATAAATGCCCCGACAGATATCCAAACACATTTGGGGGGAATTGATGACAGAGAGAGTAAGTGTTATTCTTAAATACTGATTAATGAAGAAAAAATGTGTCTACGTCCCTGGGAAATAAATCTTGAGCCGGAGATGTGCCAGTTGTCGATTTACAATATTCTATTTCTGATGTTCAGTTGTGTCTATTCCCCAAGACATGTGGTAGAATAGGTTGCCCGAACTCAAAGAAGAAGAACAACTCATGTTGTCATTTAATTTCTGGATATATTGTACTTGTGTGATACTGGGTATTGACTCTGTGCAGGTGTGTCTACATACTGATGTTCCAGATGTGTGTGTGTGTGTGTGTGTGCGTGTGCGTCTGGCTCGGCGAAATGAGGTGACCTCTTTGTATGTATTTAATGTCCTGTACTCTATAGTGTATACAGTGGGAGGGGTGGGGGAGTGGGTTTGTTATCTGATATTTCAACAAAAAGATGATAAACAATGGAAATATCAGTTCATGTTTACTGTGTTATGTACCTGTCAATATTTCCAAATAAAAGAATACATTATTTGTTTAAAGAAGAAGAACAAATGGACTGAAGACTTTACGGAAAAAAGATAATGTAAAGTAATCATTTGACCTCTAACAGTTTCAAGAAGTTGAGAGGGGAAACGTATAGCTGTCAAATAAATGAAGTTTAGTCGGAAGACCATGCACCTGCAAGCCCACGTCATCTATTTATCATCCATCTGCCAAGTACAATCTGGTGCAGTGCATCAAATGGTGACATTTGTTTTAACTGTACATGGTCCCTCTGAAATAATAAGATTATAATATATAATATAATATATTTCATATATCATACAGTTTGGCTTTACAGCTCATACAGCTACTGAATAGCAACAGATAACTGAGAAATAATAATACTTATAATAATACTACTAATACAAATAATAATAAAAATAACTCGTATGAATCAAATATATATTTAAAAAATATGGGGGAAATAAATAATGCCTCTGTATTGCTCAATCGCACACACGCACGCACGCACGTACGTACGTACGCAGGTCAGTCAATGCCATGGAAACCGGACCGAGGCTATTTAAGGCCGCGGACGTTCTGATTCGGCCCTTTGCACTTTGGACTTTGACACGAGCGGACCTCACCTGTGAACCCTCCTGTGAACCCAGACCTGTGAAGGAAACTCTGAGACTTTTGCACTGCTTGAGTCTTTTTGTTGGAAACAAAACTTGTTGTCTTACAGAACTACACCAGATCCGGACTACGAGAGACCCGAGACCCCGAGGAAGGCCCTCCGACGACCGAGAGCCGAGGACGAGACCCTGCTGAAGCGACCGGGCTGTGATTTGGACTAAGGTAAGACCATTTCTACATTTAATTTAGCATTTTTATTATTAACGTATCCCCTTAAATCCATAAAAGTGTTCTCAGTTTAGAAATCAGTGAAACCTTTTGAGTTTTAATGTTTAGAATGTTGACAGGACACTCAGTCGATGATTCGTCGTGTAAAATGAGATTTGAGCTGCAGAATGTCTTGAAAATGTCATGAGATGTGCGGAATGTGTTGACAATAAGTGCAACGCCTCGAAACCCCTTTTATTTTTGGTTTAAAGCATCAAAACGTCTAACTTTAACTTTGAAATTACAGAAAAAAGATGGCGCCTGAACCATTTTTATAGAATTCTCAAATGTACCCTGTAAAATGCATAAACTCGGCACCATGGTAACCATCGGGAACGCGCGGGCCGCCTGACCTGAACTGCGCGTGACCCTGAGCTGCTCTGTCGTGACCGTCGAAACGGGCCTTATTGTACACACGTCTGCTCCTTTTAAGATACTTCCTGATGGCGCCGCGGACGGTCGCCTCGGTGTGTTGGTGCACGATGTTTTTTGTTGTTTTCGTTTTAAATACTGTTTTCTGCTGGGATTCCCAGAGCTCTTTCACCAGAGAAGAGCTCTTGAACATCAGGGGAACAACTCCAGCGGATTTACTTCCAACGTTTTTAACTTCTGTGGAGTTACTGGACATTTTTGTAAAAGGTGTGCTCACCTTCGCCCACGTGGTGAGACGCCGGCGGAGAGGGAAACGATCAGGGGCGCTTATGCGGCTACGGAACGGGATCTCGTACAGCGCTGCCGGGCATATTTCTCTCCAACGTCCGCTCACTGTGCAACAAACTGGACGAACTCCAGCTGCTGGTGGGGAGAGACAGAGACTTCTCCTCATCCTCCGTTCTGTGCTTCACGGAATCATGGCTTAGTGGCTCGATACCAGACTCTGCGCTCCAGCTCGCTGGCTTCCAGCTGTTCCGAGCGGACCGAGACACGGAGCTCTCCGGGAAAAAAAAGGGTGGAGGAATCTGTTTTTACCTCAACAACGGCTGGTGCAACGACGTAACGGTGATCCGACAGCACTGTTCGCCGGACCTGGAATCTTTTATCATTCACTGCAAACCCTTCTACTCCCCACGTGAGTTCGCTTCATTCATCCTGGCCGGAGTTTACATGCCGCCGCAGGGGAACGTGAACGAGGCACAACAGACCCTCGCCGAACAGATACGGTGTGTGGAGCGGACCTTCCCGGACTCTTTAGTTATTGTACTCGGGGATTTTAACAAAGGAAACCTCAGCCACGAACTCCCTAAATATAGACAGTTAATTAAATGCCCTACCAGAGAGAAGAGCATTCTGGACCACTGCTACACAACAATCAGCAGGGCCTATCACGCCGTCCCTCGAGCTGCACTGGGAAACTCTGACCACGTCATGGTTCATCTGATTCCCTCATACAGGCAGAGACTAAAGCTCTGCAAACCTGTGGTGAGGAAGTTCAAGAAGTGGACCAGTGAGGCTCTGGAGGATCTACGGGCATGCTTGGACTGTACTGACTGGGATGTCTTCAGGACTGCTACCAACAGCCTGGATGAGTACACAGAGGCTGTAACTTCCTACATCAGCTTCTGTGAGGACAGCTGTATTCCATCCAGCTCCAGGGTGAGTTATAACAACGACAAACCCTGGTTCACAGCGGAGCTCAGGAAGCTAAGACTGCAGAAGGACCAGGCATTCAGGAGTGGGGACAAGGACCTGTACACAGAGTCCAAATACAGGTTTAGCAAGGCGGTGAGAGATGCTAAACGACTGTACTCTGAGAAACTGCAACAGCAGCTCTCAGCAAACGACTCTGCTTCTGTCTGGAGAGGGCTCAGGCAGATCACCAACTACAAGCCCAAATCACCCCACTCCATGAACAATGTGCTTCTGGCAGACAGCTAAATGAGTTCTACTGCCGCTTTGAAAGACAATGGAGCAGTCCTGAGACCATCCCCACAGCCCCACCAACAAGCCACAGACCATCAGCCCACCCTCCCCAGCCCATCAGGGCTCACACCTCTGGAGCACCCTCCATCAACTCAGCGACGCCTCGTCATCCTGGAGAGCCGTCAACAGGCTGTTCAAAAGCAGAACCCCTGCAAAGCAGCGGGCCCGGACTCCGTCTCCCCCTCCACCCTGAAGCACTGTGCGGACCAGCTGTCTCCGGTGTTCACCGACATCTTCAACACCTCCCTGGAGACATGCCACGTTCCAGCCTGCTTCAAGGCCTCCACCATCATCCCCGTCCCCAAAAAACCCAAGATCACAGGACTCAATGACTACAGGCCCATCGCCCTGACCTCTGTGGTCATGAAGTCCTTTGAACGCTTGGTCCTGTCACACCTCAAGACCATCACCGACCCACTCCTGGACCCCCTGCAGTTCGCCTACAGAGCCAACAGGTCTGCAGACGATGCAGTCAACATGGCCCTTCACTACATCCTCCAGCATCTGGACTCCCGAGGAACCTACGCCAGGATCCTGTTTGTGGACTTCAGCTCTGCCTTCAATACAATCATCCCGTCCCTGCTGCAGGACAAGCTCTCCCAGCTGCACGTGCCCGACTCCACCTGCAGGTGGATCACAGACTTCCTGACCGACAGGAAGCAGCACGTGAGGCTGGGGAAACACGTCTCAGGCTCCCGGACCACCAGCACGGGTTCCCCAAGGCTGTGTTCTCTCCCCTCTGCTGTTCTCCCTGTACACCAACAGCTGCACCTCCAGTCACCAGTCCGTCAAGCTCCTAAAGTTCGCGGATGACACCACCCTCATTGGACTCATCTCTGGTGGGGACGAGACCGCCTACAGGTGGGAGACTGACCACCTGGTGACCTGGTGCAGCCAGAACAACCTGGAGCTCAACGCTCTGAAGACAGTGGAGATGGTTGTGGATTTCAGGAGGAATGCAGCCCCACTTGCCCCTCTCATCCTGTGTGACTCCCCCGTCGACGCTGTGGAGTCCTACCGCTTCCTGGGCTCCATCATCTCCCAGGACCTCAAGTGGGAGCTGAACATCGGCTCCATCTCCAAGAAGGCCCAGCAGAGGATGTTCTTCCTGAGGCAGCTGAGGAAATTCAACCTGCCAGGGAAGATGATGGTACAGTTCTACACGGCCATCGTTGAGTCCATCATCTGCTCCTCCATCACCGTCTGGCACCCTGCAGCCACAGCCAAAGACAAGCGCAGGCTGCAGAGCATCATCCGCTCGGCCGAGAGGGTTATCGGCTGCAATCTGCCTTCCCTCCAGGTCCTGTTCACTTCCAGGTCACTGAAGCGGGCCAGAAAGATTGTCGCCGACCCTCCCACCCTGGACACTCCTGTTCGAGTCCCTCCTCGGGAGGAGGCTGCGTCCATCATGACCACGACCTCCCGCCACACCAATAGCTTTTTCCCGGCGGTCGGGCTCATCAATGGTCCCGGGACTGACTGACTGTCACCCCAGGACTACCACCTCTTCTTCCACCTTCCTCTCTCCTCCTTCTTCCCGCTCCTTCCTCTTCCTCCTCCTCCCTCTTCCTCCCACTCCTCCTCCCTCCTCCTTCTTCTTCCCTCCTCCACACACGTCACTTTAACATGCACTTTAACTAAAACACACCACTTGAAGCACACACCCAAACACTCTCACATTATTTGTTGTCTTTCCGTCGCGTTGATTGTTGTTTGTTTGTCATGTCCAAATGTTGCACCTTCCACCAAAAAAAATTCCTCGTTTGTTTGTGAAAACATTCTTTGGCAATAAACCTGTTTCTGATTCTGATTCTGATTTACTTTATCATATGAAAGTGATTTATTTAACATTAAAATGCTCTGTGCTCGTTGTCGCAGCGCTTTGTTTTTTAAGTGGAGTTAACTGATGGGAGTGCTCGAGCGCGCGCTGCCTCCAGCATCTCGTCGTCGCGCTCTGAGATGCACCTCGTGAAGTGGAGAATAATGAGTGAGATCTGTAGCCGTATACCATAAAGTTCGCATGGACCTGTTTTTGGGGCCCTTCAGAGCTATCGGTCCAAAACGTTTGAGCTTGAGCCCTCTGGTTGACCGGAGCTGTGAGGCTAACTCCTCGAGCTGTTGACCGCTAGCTGAAAGCTATCCTTGAATCTCGTTCTAGTGACTGACTTCCTCTTCCGCGGACCTCCGAGAAGCCGGAGAATGGAGGACCACCCGTGCAGCGCTCTGTGAGGTAAGTTTTATATTTATATTTAGCATTTTTGTTCTTGGTTCTTACCTTAAAACCATTTAAAACGTTCTCAGTTCTGAGTTTATAGTTGAACAGTTCACAATGTCAAGGGGCCTGTTTGAAAAATACAGATGTGGTGGAGGTTTCTCCGTGTAAAATGATTATTTGAGGACCGGAATGTCTTAAAAGTCGCTGGATATCTGTGGTATGTGTTAACTATTAGTGTAGGGGATTTAAAACAGTGTTATTTTATTTAGAGGCTATCAAATATGACAGATTTTACCTTGACATTTCTGAAAAAAGATATTCTTAATACTGAAATAGAATCATGCGTCAGTGTGACGTCATCGCACCAGGTGTGTTAGAGACGCATCTGATTGTGAGAATGAGTTGGTTTGTTTTGACTGTTTGACTGAAACGTCACTTATTCAACAAACATCTGCCCCTTTTACTCAATACTATCCCATGAACTATTTCTTTGACAATTAACCCTCCTGTCGCACAATAAAAGGTTTATAAAGGGGAAAGTGAGAAGATATGAAACATTGTTTTGTCTGGAAGGTGTGGCTCACGAGTCTAAACAGTTGTATATTGACCTGCTAACTGATAGATTAGCAACTGGAATCTGAATCTATTATTGCTCAATGTAATCCAGAACTATTTTATTGAATGAAGAATCCTGTTTGAATGTTTCCCTGATAGACAGATAGATAGATAGACGGATAGATAGAGCGATGAACAGATACCCCAGTCCCCCAGAAACCAGAAGAGTCTCCCAG
Organism: Pseudoliparis swirei; assembly: GCF_029220125.1. Taxonomy (NCBI): domain Eukaryota; kingdom Metazoa; phylum Chordata; class Actinopteri; order Perciformes; family Liparidae; genus Pseudoliparis; species Pseudoliparis swirei. The sequence goes on along the minus strand of NC_079400.1, from coordinate 7,430,526 downwards.
GAGCAGCAGGAAGAGGAGGAGCCCGACTGCCCGGCAGGACCGATAAAGTTCCAGACAGCCTTCCCTCGCGCCTGTCGGGGGAAGGCTGGTTGGCGTGGTTCTACTTTTTTATTTAGGTATCGATTGCTGTGACACAGAAGAGTCTACCGGGATCTCCTTAACGACGACGAAGAAGATGACGAGGGAGGACCACATGAGAAAGATGAAGGACCACCCAGCCCCCCCCCCGACACCGCCCGCCCCACCCACACAGGAAGCAGCTGTGAAGAAGACGGACACTTCAGCCTGAACGAGACTTAATAATCCTTTAATTTGTCCCATGGAATCTCACTGTATGTTCATGTTAACTGTGTACAGTATTTAGATTATTTCCTGATTTTAATAAATACATGTACAACAACATCTAAATATTAGGGCTGGGCACGTTAACGCGTTAATCTTGCGTTAACGCAGCACTTAATTAACGCCGACAATTATTTTATCGCGCATTAACGCATGTTTATTTTTTTATTTTATTTTTTTATAATTTTTTTATTTTTAATTTTTATTTTTTTAGACAAAAGACAATACATAGACATAACACCTAGAGGACTATAAACAATGCAGACGACAAAACAATGGACATAACATCATAAAGTCAGAGTATTTGTGGGGGAAAAAGAATCTCAACAAATGACGGCAGGTATAGAGACGCCCTCAAGACACACATCACACGGAGAATACACGAGCTGTATGAAAAGGAGAGGACTGCAAAAGCGACAGCTTCACAACGTGCACCCTGTTGCTCTCACTGGGGACGACTGGACATCGGGTGACCAGACGTCCAGTTTTCCCCGGACATGTCCTGCTTTTGAGCCCTAAAAAATGCGTCCGGCAGGGATTCCAAAAACGTCCGGGATTTTGCTTCGTCGGATATTTGTTTTTCTCTGGGTTTTCATAAACTCGTATTTACCCCTGACAAGTTTTGGAAATGGTATCTCCCTTCTTACGTGAGCTCTGACTGTAGAGAGGACAGTCATTGGTCGACCGATCTCAGGGTTGCCAGATACACGATAATTATCCTCCAAATACAACCATTTTGAGCCTTTGGTACGATACTTCACCATCTCCAATCTGGCAACACGGAGCACCTCGCCGCCTCCACTAGTTCATTGTTGTTTGTGCGGCATGCTATACACTACAACCAGCGCCGCCGCTCCCATAATGCACTACGCGCTATGCGTAGGGCACAAAGTCCTGAGGGGGCTCCACAAAATAGGCAACTAAAAAATCCTCATAGTTATAATAATTATAATGCCGATATTATTTCAGTCTAGAAATATTAGGCACCTTTAGGCATGTATATCACAAAACAGGCAGAACAAGAGAGATGTTTAATCTCAGCCCCAGACGAAGTGTCCTCTTTTCACAAACTCAAATCTGGTCACCCTACTGGACATCACTCTGTAACCACAATGACCTCGGAGTGACTGTGCATTATATTGATGAGAAGTGGGCGCTGCATTCACACGCCCTGACTGATGAAAACAGAGGAGACACATGATGCTGAAACGTGCGCGGGACACTTTACTGAAGTTGCACAGCAGTGGAATGTGTCAGATAAAGTCACCACACTGAGCAGATAGAGCACCAGAGATGATCGCTGCTGCGAGACGACTGACTTTGATCATGTCCCTGCTTCAGTCTCCAGCGTTCTGTCACAGTGTCTCTGCATAACAGTGCATTTGACAATGTCCTGACAGATTTTATGGCACTTTAGTTCATATGGCAGAACATTTAAAATAAGTGTCAAGTTCTAGGAATTGACAAACTGCACTGAAAGTGTTTTCTGGTGTCTCACTCTAACAGGGACAACATATGTTATGGCACTTTCATTCATATGGCAGAACATTTCAAATAGAAGTGCGCTATACACTACTTTTGAATGAATTATTGGATTTTGCGTATACAAATGCGATTAATCGCGATTAATCGTGATTAATCAGGGAAATCATGCGATTAAAAATTTTAATCGTTGCCCAGCCCTACTAAATATGTCTTTTTATTAAAAACTACTGGGTCAGCAAACACTGTTATGATGTTCATATTGGGTTATAATTCAACTTTAATGGTTGAGACTTATGCACTACAATGTTATAGTTTTTATATTTACTTATTGTGTTGATTCTTAATAATTAATGTCTAATATATTGTTTTACACCAGTGCTCATTTTTCATCTTCATAACGGATAAACGATTATATTTGTGTTTTGTGTTTTGCCAAACGTAGCTTAAATGACCACAAAAATATTTTATCGTACAAAAAATCCTACATAGCAAAACGTGTCATGTCAGTTGGCAACCCTCAGTAACAAATACCAACATATATCTTCACTCTTAATAATCCAACTAAAGCAATGCATAATTTCTATTTACAAGATTTTCAATGACAAAAATAGAAAATAGGAGAGGAAGTAACAGACCCCGGCAGTAGCCTATATGAAACAAAACCAAAGAACAGACAACATGGAGGAGGACGTCTCCACAGCCGCTGGACCTCAGCAGCATGAATGACGTCCTCTGGAGTCTGAGGACAGGAGACATGAGCCGGCATCTCGTCCACCAGCTCCCGAAGAGTCCGTCTGGAAGCTCCTCGCCTCCCAGCAGCCGGACACACGGCTCAGCCTTCTGGACTCGTTGAACGTGGCATGTCGGTTCCAACCTGTAGAAGGAATCAAACAGACTTTAATCGTCCCGTTCATCTTTGGGCCGACTGGCTTTCTGGAAGAACAGCTCCCGTCTCACATCTAAAAAACAGAAAAAATAAACCGGAGCATGACGACCACAATAATGTGTATTTGACATGAATACAGAAAGGGCACTTTTCTCATCCAGGGCAAAGGGGCACGTGCTTGAGCACCACTAGGGCTCTACCTGTGCACGTGCCTGCTTCTGTGAGAAGACGGCACACCAGTAAGACTGGCATTAAAACATGTGACTGCATAACACAAAATAAGACTTTTTTTTTTTTTTATCTTCACATCCTACAGCTTTTTTAAAGTTTTTTTTTTTTTTTTTACATGTACTGTGAATTGGGCTTCACTAGTCATCATACATTGTCAGTCCCTCAGTCAGCCGTCGTGCTACGTCATGATGAGTGTGCGTTTGTGTGACGCCACCAGAGGGCGCTGAGACTCTGTATAGAAAGAGTCTAAATATAACACATCCTCAACTGCACTATGCCAAATATATCACTTTTCTATTCCCTCCTTTATTTCATCAGGTATCATTATCGACCGAATTCAACAATACATTTAGAGTTTTAACAGCTTATGTTTGCTTGTGTTCTCAATGACGGTGCTCTGCTTGCATCCTTTTTGGTTTGATTATAATGATAACAATAAAAAGAAGGTGTACATTTATGAAATAAAACAAAAATGGAGCTGTTGTCAAATGAAAACTAGTCACTTACTTTTCTGCTGAGTGAGCATGTCTGGGAAGAAATGTGATGTTGAGATGGGGGATGGGGACAGTTGTGACTCATTCAGGTGGAGATGACGAAGCATTTTCTCCCCTCACAAGAATATAAAGGGCTGCAGGTGCTTTCTTTTTCTCTTGTAATTCAGTTTAATTAAATACAAACATATATGTTCATATATTATGAGTAGTCCTCACGTTAAGTATACTTAACGTGAGGACTACTCTGTATCAAAAAAGGGAAGGAATCATATTGTTGGGGATGGTTGCGTGATTACAGATTGCATGACACCATTTCAGAAAGCATATGATGTGAAAAATCCTCTCTGAAAAGCTCTGCTGTTACGTAACAGTACACACAAGCTCATCATATAAAAAAGTTGTGTCCGGGGAAATCTGCCAATCAAAATACGCAAACGGCAAACCGGAGGCTGCACTGAGCATGAGTGAGAATCCTCCAGAGAAAGATGGATGACGGGTGGAGGTGTGGCCGAGTCGCGGGCTTGCAGCATGACTTGAAAATGCTGCAGCATCCGGCCGTCACTCCTCCTTCTCCTCCTCCTCCTCCTCTTCTCTCCATCTTGTGCATACCGGCTGTTTCCTCCCCCCCTCTCTCTTTCAGTCTGCGTGTTGTAGTCCTGCTGTGCGGTCCTCTCAGCCCTCTGTTGTAGCACCAAAGGGAGGAGGAGCCACCAGCACACACACACACACACATACTCACACACACTCTCACATCATCTCTTCTGCACGCTCGCTGTACTCACCAGCCAGGCCCGTTTGGAGCAGGGGAGCCGAGCCGTCTCGTCGCCCAGGATGGATGTACTGATGAAGGGGTTCTCCATGGCCAAGGAGGGGGTGGTGGCCGCTGCCGAGAAGACCAAAGCAGGCATGGAGGAGGCAGCAGCCAAGACCAAGGAAGGGGTGATGTATGTCGGTACGTAACGCATCTCGTCTGTGGAGCTGAATTAAAAAAAGGAAAGTGGGTAAGTTTGGGGGAGATGCCCCTCATTGTCTGCGGTGGGGTCCCTTGGGTGTCCATGTCTGGGACACTTGTGAGAACATCAAGAACAGAGGGAGGAGGAGACGAAGAAATAGGAAAGAAAGGAGGAGATGGAGAGAGCACTGGCAGGATACTGCTGCAGGACTGGTGCAGGGCAGAGGGTGGGGGTCTGCAAGAGTGAAGGGTAGACAGAGTGAAGAGGGGGAATTGGATGGAGAAGTTGTAAATGTGGAGCAGGACAGGAGCTGGTGGAGGATTGGTTTGTGTGTTTTGGAGGGGGGGGAAATAAATAAAAGAGGAGAGGGGAGGAAAGAGGAATCCTGCAGGGTCTTGTGACTTGCCCTATTTTTTGCACTCTGAATGGTTTGTGGAGTCGGTTGCAGAAGGAAGTCCGGGGATGGACTCAATGCAGAGACTCCGTTTATCTGCCTTGTTTAATTTACAGAATAGAGTTGACCTACATTTGATAGGCTGCCATGCATTTCTTTCGGTATATTCACAGATACAACCAAATAAATGCATGAATATACATTTGAAGATGCGGGTATATGAGGGCAGACAATGAAAATACTGCAGATGCTTTATGTTCAAGCTGTGGTTTCCTGATCTTTTACATTAGCTCAGGCAACAAATGCGTCACATCTCAAGGTTACCTCGAGTGCCGGGCTTTTAGGCCGCCAGAGGGGAGGGGCGTTGTGATAGTAGGAAGGTGGGTGAGGAGTTAGCGGAGTGGAAGTCCTCGTCGTCTGCAGTCGGTCCCTTCAGTCACGCAGCAGCTTCAAAGATCTTGATGATGAGAATGAACGAGAAAATAAAACGTGACGTCTTGAGTGCCGGAGTCAACGTCCCGAGCTGAAAGAGTGGGGGAGGGAGGTGAGGAAGAGAGGGCAAGGATCACTTGAGCACTGCAGCAATTCTCACTCCCATCACCCCCCTCCGACCTCACCCCACGCGCGTGCAGATGCAAGGACGCGTGTGTTGCAACAGCAGGATTTTCCTGCCAGTGTGTGCTGCTTTGATGACTCACCCCCTTTCTCCACACGCAACCAACAACCAAGCCATCTCGGGGAAAGATGGAGGGATGCAGGGGGGGAGACGGAGAGAGAAAAGAGGGAGAGCGAAAGGAGGGGTGTTATGTCAGTAAAAGATTCTAGTCTCGTGGCTCCTGTATGAACAGATGGTGGATTGGCGAAAAGAGAGAGATGGTTGACACATAGTGATGGAGGTGGAGGGACAACAGTCACTGGAAAGTGAACCCCGTACATTCCAGTGGGTGCAGGTTGGTGACGCGCTCAGGTAAAGGAGGAGGGGGGGGGGGGGTTCTGAGAGATGGAGAGGAAAGTAACATGGGGGAGAAATGATATGCAGATAACAGGGGGAGGAAAGAAGAGGGAGAGGGGGATGTGATCGCTGAAGTGAGGCGGGTCGATGGCGCCGATAAACCGCTGTCACTGCCTGCAGCTCAGAGCATACGTCAGTTCAGACCCCTGCAAAAAATCCCACCACAATCACTTTGATATGTTTTTCAAGGAAAATGACAATAATGATCTCAAGATGATCCTTCCCTCGGATATTTTAAATCATATTGTCACATCTGTCAACATTCCTGCAAAATGATATATTTCTAACTGAGTTCAGCCCAAGTTTAAACATTTTTAGCATGGGTTTTATTTTTAAATCACTGTTCATTTATATATTCTTATGAATGAAGAATACAAAACTCAATAGTCAGACAAGGATTTGTGCTTCAGCAGCACTGCAGTGATGGTGGTGCTTTAACTGCCTTTGCATCCCTTATTGGTCATCATGAATGCACATTTTTTCATTGCTGAGTTAATAGGAGAGGTCTTTTTACAAGGTCACTTGTCACCTCTCTTGCAGAGCTTTTTTTTCTCCACAAATGTGTATACATGTTATACTCCCAGAGCATATATTTGATCTTTTACATCGCTGAAAACACGTACAAATATATCACCATTATTAGAATTTGTCATTAAATCCGGGACATAGCTGAGCTTTTGATTCCAACACTCAAATCAGGACTGCAAGAGCACAAATCCTCCTCTGGGATATATATTTGCACATTATTTCAAAATAGGAAGAAAACAAAATACGATTGGGAATGCCATTTACTTTTAGGGTGATTTATTTTCCTCCTTTAAAGGCTTTTCTTTTTCAGGTGATATTTTTAGCAGAGTCCTGTGCATCACCTGGAGAATTTAATTTGCTTCTCCCCAAATCCGTTTTGATAATTGAATTTCCTATTTCCTAGATGTAGTCTGTTCTGTGTGATAGGGACAGACAGATATTCACAGTGACACTCCGGTGGCTCCCTCTGTTGTCTGGGAGAAAGCTATGTCATTGCAGTGTGTGTGTGTGTGTGTGTGTGTGTGTGTGTGTGTGTGTGTGTGTGTGTGTGTGTGTGTGTGTGTGTGTGTGTGTGTGTGTGACTGTACTGCAGTACTGCTCAGTACTCAGGCACGTGGCTCATAAAGCACAGGGAGCGTGCATAGAAATGGAGGGAGGCAGGAGACAGAGGTGGATGCTTTTAATGGCAGCTTCCGTGTGAAAGAGGGAACAGTCTGCGTGCACGACATCATGATATTCTCGTTTTATTCTTCTTTCGTTTCGATCTTCGTCCCATTATTCTCTTTCATCTCTTGCAGCAGATATTTCCCTCCGCCTAGCCCTCACTCTGGCAGATTATATAACCACAATTTAATCTGCTTGGGATCATACTATAATGAGCACAGTGCTCGTGAGCAGAGAGGCGCTACTCTTCACAGATTGTTTCCCAATTAAAATATTGCCATAAATGCTTCATAGAGCTTTTAACCCTCCTGTTACCTTTAGGGTCAATTTGACCCCAGGCTGTTTTTCACTGTCAAACATATAAGAAATATCAACTTTTTTATATATTTAAAGGGCTATTTATGTAGTCAACAAACAAACATAAAGTACCTCACACTTAAACTTGGGAAACAATATTAATTCTAATAATTTTCTGGAGGTTTTAATTGCTGGGGTCAAATTGACCCTGAGGGTAAAATATGTTAGTAAATGTGAAGGTAACAGGAGGGTTAAACACCTAGACTGAGTTCTTACGGTTGAAAGGATAAGATAACACATAATTAAATAATCCAAGCAGAGAAAAACGCATCAGCCACACTAAACGGACACGGGGCCTTAGAAATGTATTTTTAGAAAGAGCAATGTGTACAGATAACCCAACACTCGGTCTTGAGGGAAACAGCAGCTAAGAAAAGGTTTAAAATGGCAGGGATACATATGCTTTAGCACTCCACTTTCTATGTTGCTGCTATGTCTAAACATCTATGAATGACGACGAATAAAATGTTCACAAAGCAACATCAAATGATTACATTTTAATAATTGGCACTTCGAAGTGGTGAAGCCATTTTGTCTAATTCTGTTTATTATATATGTATGTATATTATGATCAGTATACACGTCAGCTAATATAATAGAATGTTTCGCTTATTACTACAAGAATAATTCATACATTAGTTAGGTGTACGGTTTACGGCTTGATGTATTGATGAATCACGCATTCCCATTGTAATAATTCACTGATTTTAAAACACACAAAATAAATACTCACACAAACATAAATATAAATGAACCAAACTAATGAAAATATGGAACGAGACTGCTACATGAAAAAATGTTTTCATTTTAAAAGACTTTTTTTTAACGTAATTTTTCTATCAAAGCAAGAAAACATGTGCATGAATTTGATTGTAATCTCTGTTTGATCCACAGGCAGTAAGACAAAGGAGGGAGTTGTGTCATCAGTAAACACAGGTAAGAAACGTAGTTTTTTGTAATGCTTGTCTAAAAAAAAAAAACATAAAGAGATTATTTCAGTCGTATTTGAGTGTGTTCCAGTTTCCCTAACCCTGCTCCGCTTTGCACCGTAGTGGCCAACAGGACTGTGGATCAGGCCAACATCGTTGGAGACACAGCGGTTGCCGGGGCGAACGAAGTGTCACAGGCGACCGTGGACGGGGTCGAGAATGTCGCTGCGTCGACCGGGTTGGTCAACCAGGTCAGTTGTCATGGTAACCTTATAGGTTAGATTACACCAGCAGCTTGACCATGTCAAAAACAGATCTGAACCATCATTGATGTCTGTCTTCAACAAGCTAAGACGGACTCACAGGTCCAGAAACTAAATTCTGCATGAATCTGATATTGAATGATTTTTAGGAGACAGATGGTTTAAGTTCAGCCACTAGAGAGAGCCGTGCTACTATATATAGACACAGAGAGTGTGTCAAAGAAATCTAATTTCTTCTCAACATTTATTTTGCAGAGGCCAAGCCGGCAGTCTGAAATATCCATTGACAGAGCAGAGACAAACAGCAGATACTCACAAAGGGATAATATCATTTTATTTATGTTTAAAATAATAATAACAATAATAATAATATTATTAATAATAATAATAATAATAATAATAATAATCATCATCATCGTCATCATCGTTCTACAGCTCCCTTAGATTTGTTTGGCATTTCTATAACGCAATTTCTACTTCGGCCACTACCGGCCAACATATGCATCCGTATCAATATATTTGAGCTAATCGTACCTGTAACGTACCTTAGACACGGAGACCTTCCCCTTTCTCGGTTGCTCATAATAGTTTTTCCTGTAAAATCATCTTGTTTGTGTGTGATTTCAGCCGACAATAAATTATGAAACGGTACAAAGCCGTAGAATGAATGATGGCTTTCTGCTAGCCAAGAGCGATGCGATGCTAGCTGACTGTAACCCATAAGCTAAGGTTAGCCAGCTAGCTTCATAACACTAGCTGTTAAAGTAATTTATTTACACTTAGTATTTCAGGTAGCCTGTTTTTAACAGGATCTCAAGTCAAAATATACTTAAAACGGAAATGTAGTTACATTGTAAAGTTGTTGAGACATTTCTCCTGTAATATGTGTTTACTTTGTGATACTTATCTCTGCTGGCCCTTCATGTTTTGTTCTCAAACCTGTTTGTCAGATGTTAGCCGAACATCACGTTGTTGTCTCTCTCATGCACGTCCGTCTTATAGTCGTTGTTGTGTCTTTTATTATCATCCTGTGGCAATGCTTCTGTCTCGTGTGTTCTGTGTCGCTGTTCTCACCTTTCGTTGTTTATGTTATGTCTCATCTGTGTTCCCCGATAGGAGGAGCCTGTATACGAGGTGCTTATTGGAGAGAGCAGTGTGGGGTCATAGGTCATGCTGGGGTGACGGAGAGACAGAGGGGATACTCTGCATGCTCCATGCACCGAGTTGGCAGTTTACGATGCACTCCTGGACGATCTAATCCGATAAACCTGTAGTAAATCTTTTCCAGCAGAACGTTTCCCAGGAGGATTTACTTCAGGACGGTTATATTGGATTACAATAAATGGCACAAGTGTACCTAATAAACAGGCAACTCTGTGTATATTTAGCCGCAACAGACTTTGTGAGCGTCAAGAGAAAAAAGTATGAACAGAAGCTGCTGCGATGCTTCCCAAATAGAAATGGACACGTTCCTGCAGTATATGGGCCTTTGGATAAAATCTTCTTTTTATTGTAAAAGCATAAACACATATGACGTCTATGCAATATTCAGGAAAAAAAAGTGGTGAATACCTCACAAACATTTTACTCTGACTTCTCAGACGTTCATTCAGTGATGTGGTTTAGGCAACTATGATACTAAAACTCCATGTTTAACCATGAAGCTCCTCTGTGTAGCGTCAGGTGACATACAAGCTCTCCAGCACGTCAGATAAGCCTCAAGCGAATATCTTCACGGCATGCACCAAAATAGCTTCATGCAACTTCTCAGGCTGAACGAGGCCTGTGCACCTGGACCTGGTGCCCTTATATGCTGTATATCTCTAATCTACTAAGTGAACCCCCGAGTCTGAAGCATGCTGATAAGAGTTGGTTCAACAGTCCAGCATGGGCTTTGCAGTTGGCTTTATTATCTCAGAGCTGGAGAAAAACAAAAGCTAAAGGCCGTTGGTGCTCGAAGCCCTCTGCCCTGCCATCGCCTCTTTCATTCTCTCGGCTCCACCTCTTTTAGTTGTTCTCACTCTTCTTGTTTCCTCTTGCAGGGAGAATATGGTGGAATGGAGCAGGGTGGGGAAGGAGGAAAGGTAAGGAAACAAGTGCTACTCGGATTACAAGCTGGGCTGAGGATTTATAAGTGCTTCAGTCAAATCAAATTACGTGTGACACTTTTGGCTACAATTGTGCATTAATAATATTATTATAAATGTTTCTCAGAGGTGGAAATTAAGTAAACGCATTCACTCACGTTGTGATTCTTAGAGTTAAAAGATTTTTGTTAGACTCTGTTCTAAAAAAATATGTGTTTAGAGCTTTTACTACATAACATTTATTTAATGGTATACTACGAATCCATATTAGGTCCATTGTAGGTCAAACAAAACGCTACGGTAGGCGGTGATATTAAAGAAAAATCTAATTTGTGAGATTAAAGTCATAAATATATGAGGTAAAAATAAATGTTTGCACATTTATGAAAACAAAACCTCAGTAATATAGATTATATAGTGCACTAGTATGTATTATTTATCTTATTAAAAGAAGATGAAAGAAAACCTGTATGTATTGCTCACGTTTGTTTTACTTTGATAACTTTACTGTAGATTAAAATAAAACTCGTATTGCTCTCTAAACCATGGTTTTTGTAAATTAATAATTTTATAATCTCACAATTATTTTCCCCAAGAATTAGCTACTTTCTCTTGGAATAGTGCCTCCCTCCTCCCTCTTAAATGTGTTGGTACATAAATGTCCTTAATACGCTCTCGTAAATTGCTTACATTGCTAATAAATACAATACATTGCTATGGATGAAAATCATACAGCATGAAATAGTTTAAACTTAAGAGTACTCCTCAAACGTTGCACTGCTGGACAATGTTTTTTAGATTCACAACGGATAGTTAATGTATGATATCTGTAAAGTGTGCCTTTAATGTAATGACATATTTGTATTATATCGTGGTATTGTTACTTCTACTCAAGTAAAGGAAACGTGAGCTCAGCCGCTGACATCATCCTCCTTTTTCTTTCTTTCAGGGCTATTAATCGTCAGCAGGACCTTCCCTCCCGTGCTCTTCGGCGTCCCCTCGCTCCCCTGGCCTCGCTGTACCAGACTTCAGATGTCCAACTTATTTTTTTGTGACTTTACAGAACCAAAATCAACTAAAACAGACTCTTCCGGATGCCGCCCCATTGCCCCTATCCCCCCTTTGTGATCTCCGTGATGCCTCTCCTCAGCAGCTCTCTGCCACTCGTCCTCACGCTGACTCCTCCCCCCTGATTTCCTGCAGCCTGTAGCTTCTCCTCCACTGCCCGTCTTGCCCTCGTCTCACCTGTGTTAGTGTCGTTCCTGATATGAACCCTGGTGTTGTTACAGCCCCTACTCCTACCAACTAATAGGGAATCCTCACACACAAACACACACACACACGTACACAAAGACACACCTTCATTTGACACGTGCATGATACGCACATACAGTACATACCAATGCCAGCATAGACGCACACACTGGGCAAACATGTTTATTGTAGGATATTTTGGTTGTATGAATCCAGTTCAGCCTCTGCAGTCCACAACAATAATAACTCACTAAGTGACTGAGGCAGGGTGTGAGAGGTTGTGTGATCTGCTTTCTGTGTGCCTGTGTGTTCATGTTAACTTATATACGTGTGTGTGCATGTGTCAAATAAATCTCCAGAGGCTTGTGCAGGGAATCATGCATTGAGGACAGATATCATTCTGTTTCGTGTGCAGTAGTGAGTTAGTTCGTTGGCTCCAGTAGACCGCATGAACAGATGTGTAGAATGACTTGTCTCGTGTTGTAACTCTACAGTAGCAGATGTTCTGTGTAGCTTCGTATGGCTTCGTGTGTGTTTGGCCTCAATGTTTAGAAACAGGGTTTTTAACCAGGAAGCAATACCCAATGCTCATCTTTCCTCAGCTGTTAGAGCGGAAACTTGAATTGTGTTCATGTGTTGCATGAGAAAACAAGAGCAGTTGTTCCACAAGTTATTTCAAACACGAGAGGAATTTCTGGTGAAATGAGCTGATCATGCTTAACAATACAATGAAAACAATTATATTTGATTGCAATAAAAAAAACATCTCGGGTTTGAATATTTCCCTCAATGTAAAGATCAAATAGCTTCGATGAAGAATTCAAACAAGCTGGTAGAGAATCTACGTCTGACTATTCTTTTTTAAAGGGAAACCTGGAAAACGGAATGTTTTCAGGGACGTTGGAGCAGCTGATACTGATCACCTCTTGTCATCGTCTAGTTGCTTTTTAGTCTTTGTGAAACTGGTTTGCATGCCATCCGGAGAAACAACGCAGTGTGGTAATTAGTCTCTTAGTTATTTGAATTGCTGTGTTAAATAACATTGATTCAGTGAGGGAATCGGAACTCGAAGAGAATGAAGGTTTGGGTTTTATCAAGTATTACCTTTATGTGTAGTCCTGTGTATAGCTTGAATTTTGGGATGTGTACTTGTTTTAGGGTTGTTATTTTCATATTTCCCACTAACTAGTCTGAACCCTGGCTGTTCTGAGGATCCCGCACATCAACGGTCTCAGCCAATCAGAGGATGCCCTTCTCCTCTCAGTCAGTGTGATGCCACCTTTCACTGCTCATCTGCCCGTCATCAGTGTGTGTGTGTGTGTGTGTCTGTCTGTATGCACTGTATGTGTGTGGGTGTGTTGCGTTAACATAGAACCGGTTCAGCCAGCAAAGTGTGTGTGTTTGTGTCTGGAACAGGTTAGGGTGTTTTTACTTTGAGGCCAATGGAAACTGATGACTGCATGTTGCCTTATTAAGCAAACTGACATTCACACACTGACTACACGTTGCACCACACCTCTAACAACACACACACACACACAGTACACTTTATATAACTCGCAATTACAAACCACACCAACACTAATCACCATGTTTATGTTGGCATCAAAGCAGACTCGCTGATTTTATAAACAGTACCAGTGAAATTAAAAAGGTTTTGTTGAAATCCAGCCACTGTGTCATGAATTTATTTGAAGGGGGAGAAAGACTGTGGAGCCTTGCTGAATTCGGATGTTTGTTACCAAGAGTTGAAAATAGAAACTTGATAGCTCTTACATGTCTTACATTGACTTCATTTTAGAAAAAAAATATGTTACTGAATTGTCCTGCAGCTTTAAATTCAGTTTATTTTCATGCTGTCCACGTTTTGTCTTTCTGGAGTAGGATCACTTGAGAAGATGTACAACGCGTGCAATTGGTCGGTGCGTTTCCTGGACCGCTGAACGAGCCGTAAAGGCTGGAACAGCTGCGCCGGTTAAATAGAAGCATCAATGAAAGTGTAACAATTCTCAATTATCTATCGGTCCAGAGACAAAGTCGACTGGGTGCGCACCGCAGTCCGCCGTTAGTGAGCCCTGGTCTAGAGGTAGTAGATCCAGCCAAGGAAAATAGTGAAAAATATGAAAATATAACAATAGTGAGTATATGTCAAATTAGTAATGGGATAGTACACTGAACAAAACTATTCATGCCCTTCTTAGAGGTGATACATTTAAATATTTAAATATGGTTTGATACATTTCATTAAATCAATAACAAGGATGAAGATATTTATCTTTAATGGGTGCAACACAAAATGTAGGAATTCTTTAATGTATTAGATTTAGGTTAGATGGTGTACATATCAATGCAATGTAATGTCTTAAATTGGGGACTACCCTTTGCATATGCCAGATCTCATGCTGTCGTCTTTCCGCCTTCTCTCCTGACTGACCTGACCAGATGGGCAAGATAACGGACTCATACCAATTAAATTACTAACACTTCTGTCAACATTTTAAAGGTGGAATTGTTTCTTTTGCTGAATGTATGCCGATATTGTAAGCTTTTAAAGTTGAACATGTTTAAGCGGATTTGAAGATTTCCACCATTGGATCCCATTCATTATTTATGCCATAAAACAATTAATCATTTGAAAATTTGAAAAGATAACAAATATTTGAAAATATACAGTCATAGGTGAAGGCTATGTGAACATTAAAAAAAAAAATGATTGATTTAGTTGAAAGTATGAAGATCTTAGAAGCTTTTAAAGTTGAAGACTTTCTCCATTGTGCATTCCAAGTAATTAACATGAGCATGTCTTTGGGAGGGAGCTGGAGAGGGAACCCACGCTGCCAAGGGGAGAACATGCAAAGTCCTCACAGAAGGACCACCCCGACCGGGAATTGTTAAAAAGTTATTAAAAAGTGATAAAAAATGTTAAGTTAAAATGTAATAAAGTATTATAAACCATTCACACTCACATTCACACCTATGGGTGGGCAATTTAGAGATCAATTAACATGAGCATGTCGTTGGACTGTGGGAGGAAGCTGGAGAAGAAACCCACGCTGCCAAGGGGAGAACATGCAAACTCCACACAGAAGGAACCCACGGCCCTCTTGCTGTGAGGCGACAGTGCTAGCCACTACACCACCGTGCAGCCCCACCCATCTAACCTAAAAAAATCTAATAAGAGAAAGAATTCCTACATTTTGTGTTACACCCATTAAATATAAATGTGTTCATTTGTGTAATTCATTTAATTAAATGTATCAAACCATATTTAAATGTGTCACCTCTCAGCAGGGCTTGAATCGTTCTTTGAGTGCTGTAACTGGAAAAATATAACTGTTATTGGATCAATATCACTGTAAAGTAATACAAATTAATTAAGTTATAAAAAATAATGAAAGAAAAAATAATTAAAACGTAATTAAAAGTACAAAAGTACAAAAGTAATTAAAAGTACAAAAGTAATGAAAAAGTACAAAAGTAATAAAAAGTACAAAAGTAATTTTTAAGTAAATAAAAGTTTAATAAATTTAAAAAGTACTAAAAAGTCATAAAAAATGTAAAGTTATACAAAATTATTAAAAAGTTATTAAAAAGTTTAAAAGTTATAACAAATTATTAAAAAGTACTAAAAAATTACTAAAAAGTTTAAAAGTTATAAAAAATTATTACAAAGTTACAAAAAAGTTTTAAAGTTATAAAAAATATTAAAAAGTAAAAAAGTACAAAAAAGTTATACTTTTTTAAAAAGTAATTAAAAAGTTTTAAAAGTACTAAAAAGTCATAAAAAGTTATAAAAAGGTAAAAATGGAATCACAAAGTTTTAAAAGTTCTAAAAAAGTTACAAAAAGTTAAAAAGTTATAAAAAATGTTAAAAAGTTAAACTGTAATAACAAATTTAAAACCATTCACACCTATCGTCAATTTAGAGATCAATTAACCTGAGCAAGACTATGGACTGTGGGAGGGAGCTGGAGAAGGAACCCACACGGCCAAGGGGAGAACATGCAAAGCCCTCACAGAAGGACCACCCCAACCGGGAATTAAACCCATGGCCCTCTTGCTGTGAGGCTACAGTGATAGCCACTACACCACCATTTAGCCCCACACATCTAACCTAAAAAAACTAACCTCCATATAAAAAAGTTAAATAGTAATAAAAAGATAAAAAGTAGTACAAAAGTAATGAAAAGTTATTATAAAGTCTTGGCATAAGCACACACCGATTCCACATTAATTTTAGTGACTTCCGACCGACAGGCTCGGGCGTCACTACCACCGGCGTGTATTACAATCTGACTGTATCTCCGCTTGTCCTTAGCCAGCAGTTTCAAACAAGACTCCACGTCGCCCGCTCTGGCCCCCGGGAGGCACACGACTGTGGTCCGCGGCTTCGCTATTTTCACGTTCCTGACTATAGAGCTCCCGATAACCAGGGTGTGCTCCTCAGCGGGTGTGTCGCTGAGCAGGGAAAACTGGTTCGAAACGTGAAGTGGTTGGTGCACAGCGGTCTTCTGTATAGACTTACTACTCCTGCGAACAGTTACCCGCCCTCCCGGCTGCTCGGGCGCTGCGGGAGAACAGCTATCAGCTGACTGTAGCTCCGCGCCGACTACGGGAGAGGGCGGGCTAACTAGCATAGCTGTCTGAGCTTCTTTAGTGCTGTCCAACTGGAATAGTCAGTTGCACGTTTATTCAGCGAGAACAAAATGGGCGATCTGAACACGGCTGCCATACAACAATATCAAGAACGTCTATATGAGGGGAGAGTGAGGATGTAACCATCTCGAGTTGTTGGCACTCAGACTTTGGCATTAAACCGTCAGAATGACAACATCGTGGAGAAGCTGATGGCTCTGCAAATGAAATTGGATCGATTTGAAATCCTATTGGCAAACGGGAGGAAAATGGAGGAATAGTAGGTGCGCAAAATTGAATTGCAGCTACTGGAAGACCAAACAATCCCAATCTTATCTGCTTTCGGCTCCCTCTACCAGGACGGGCCTTGGCCAAGGCCGTGACTGGAACAACAACTCCCCCGAAGATCACTGAAGCGAGACTCTCTCTCATTCCCTTCCCCCTATCCACAGACACCTGTGGTTGTTTTCTCCCCAGGACCCTTCAAGGCCATCTCCATGACAACGACCATCTTGCGGTCTGGGAACTTTGTCTGTTGTGGACTGGGGGAGGACGATACATCAGGCCACTCACACACGAACTTCAACACACTGAAATGCACTCACTACCCCCCCCCCCATCCCACGCCTTCGCCTGCTTTGCCCCCAGGGTGACAGGACGGGTCTCGTCCGCGCCGTGGCGAAGGACCGGGCTGGCTGCTTGTCGGTGCTGGTTACCTTCTGCCCCCAATGACGGGGCTATCACCCAGTCTTTGGATTACCTCCCCTCCCCCCCTTCCTACTCGTTGCAAGTCATGTCTAAGATGTATGTGCTTATGTGCAATGGTGTTTTTTGTTTCTCCTGCTCCCACACTGTACCCCTCTAGGGGCATAGTCGGGGGGTGGCTTTTTCTTTTTCTCGCCTCTCTTCCCTCATGTTATGCTGTAATCTTTCATCCACCCTTTCCAAGATGGCGCCGCGGACGGCGCCTCTGTGTCTTGGTGCGCGAATCTTGCACCTTCCGCCAAAAAAAGTTCCTCGTTTGTTTGTGAAAACATTCTTGGCAATAAACCTGTTTCTGATTCTGATTCTGATAACCTCAGGCAAAACAGGGCAACATTGAAACAACTGCAGATACAGAATGATGGCAGCGCAAAGATCACAGGACAAATACCAGGCTAGCCAGTGTGTGCGTGTGTGTGTGTGTGTGTATGTGTGTGTGTGTATATATTGACAGTTGCCTAGCTACTGTAGCAACAGTGTTTACTGCACTTCTGGTGGCAACAACTAAAACACATTTAACGGCCTCCTGAAACACAATCCAACTGGTTTCAATGTCCCAAAAACTAAAGAAGAAACATTTAAAAAGTTTGTAAATTAAATCACTTCTTTCCTTCTTTTTTTTTAGAACCAAGGCCTTTTAAAAATAAATGGAATCAGAAATATATGCTTTCAAGACCTGCAGATACCCAATTGTAAGTGTTTTTAACACATTATTTTTACTATGCATGATTTGACAGAATATTCTGTGTAGCTTTGTATGTCTTTGTGTGTGCTTGGCCTCAATGTTTAGAAACAGGGTTTTTATCCAGGAAGCAATACCCAATGCTCATCTTTCCTCAGCTGTTAGAGCGGAAACTTGAATTGTGTTCATGTGTTGCATGAGAAAACAAGAGCAGTTGTTCCACAAGTTATTTCAAACACGAGAGGAATTTCTGGTGAAATGAGCTGATCATGCTTAACAATACAATGAAAACAATTATATTTGATGGCAATCAAAAAAACATCTCGGGTTTGAATATTTCCCTCAATGTAAAGATCAAATAGCTTCGATGAAGAATTCAAACAAGCTGGTAGAGAATATACGTCTGAATATTCTTTTTAAAAGGGAAACAAAAAGTTTTCAGGGATGTTGGAGCAGCTGATACTGATCACCTCTTGTCATCGTCTCGTTGCTTTTTAGTCTTTGTGAAACTGGTTTGCATGCCATCCGGAGAAACAACGCAGTGTGGTAATTAGTCTTAGTTATTTGAATTGCTGTGTTAAATAACATTGATTCAGTGAGGGAATCGGAACTCGAAGAGAATGAAGGTTTGGGTTTTATCAAGTATTACCTTTATGTGTAGTCCTGTGTATAGCTTGAATTTTGGGATGTGTACTTGTTTTAAGGTTGTTATTTCATATTTCCCACTAACTAGTCTGAACCCTGGCTGTTCTGAGCATCCCGCACATCAACGGTCTCAGCCAATCAGAGGATGCCCTTCTCCTCTCAGTCAGTGTGAGGCCACCTTTCACTGCTCATCTGCCCGTCATCAGTGTGTGTGTCTGTCTGTATGCACTGTATGTGTGTGGGTGTGTTGCGTTAACATAGAACCGGTTCCACCGGTACCACACCAACACTAATCACCATGTTTATGTTGGCATCAAAGCAGACTCGCTGATTTTATAAACAGTACCAGTGAAATTAAAAAGGTTTTGTTGAAATCCAGCAACTGTGTCATGAATTTAATTGAAGGGGGAGAAAGACTGTGGAGCCTTGCTGAATTTGGATGTTTGTTACCAAGAGTTGAAAATAGAAACTTGATAGCTCTTACATGTCTTACATGGACTTCATTTTAGAAAAAAATTATTTTACTGAATTGTCCTGCAGCTTTAAATTCAGTTTATTTTTATGCTGTCCACGTTTTGTCTTTCTGGAGTAGGATCACTTGAGAAGATTTACAACGCGTGCAATTGGTCGGTGCGTTTCCTGGACCGCTGAACGAGCCGTAAAGACATTTATACTACCGGAGTGTACTCCGTTAGTCAAAAGTTTCTACACCAGATGTCTAACTGACAGTGCTGTAGCTAAATTTAAAGAAGCGATTCCTTCTGTTTTTGATTCGATACCACGTCTCAATATAACAGAGGACTCCTGGTCTAACTTTAGTCCGTCCCAGATTGATCATCTTGTTGACAGTGCCATAGGCTCTCTGAGAATGACACTGGACTCGATAGCCCCTCTGAAGAAGAAGACAGTGAGGAAGAGGAGGTTTGCTCCTTGGTATAACCCTCAGACCCGCAAACTGAAGCAAGCGTCACGAAAGCTTGAGCATATGGCGTTCAACTAATCTCGAAGAATCCCGCTTAGTTTGGCGAGATAGTCTTAAAACATATAAGAAGGCCCTCCGTAATGCCAGAGCAGCCTATTACTCATCAGTAATAGAAAAAAATAAAAACAACCCCAGGTTTCTCTTCAG
Source organism: Pseudoliparis swirei (assembly GCF_029220125.1). Taxonomy (NCBI): domain Eukaryota; kingdom Metazoa; phylum Chordata; class Actinopteri; order Perciformes; family Liparidae; genus Pseudoliparis; species Pseudoliparis swirei. The sequence goes on along the minus strand of NC_079400.1, from coordinate 7,410,795 downwards.
CACTGTAGCCAGGCTGACAGAGTCACAGCTCTGTGGAGCCGAGCATTCCTATAAACCTCAGTGGTAATGACTTTATGAACTTCTTTAATGAAAAGATTTTAACTATTAGGGACAAGATTAATATTCTCTTGCCCATAACCTGTGCCAATCTGTCCTCAAGTGGAATGGCCTTGGAAACCGCTGTATGCCCTGGTGTATATTTGGAGGGCTTTTCTCCCATCAACCGTGACCAATTATCTTCAACGGTTTCTACTTCGAACACGTCTACCTGTCTCTTGGACCCCATCCCGACGAGGCTGCTTAAAGACGTTTTGCCTTTAATTGGCGGCTCTCTATTAGATATTATCAATGTGTCTCTGCTAACAGGCCACGTACCACACTCCTTCAAAGTGGCTGTTATTAAACCTCTCCTGAAGAAGCCCACTCTGGATCCAGAGGTGTTGGCTAACTACAGACCGATCTCTAACCTCCCCTTCCTCTCCAAGATCCTTGAGAAAGTGGTCGCAAATCAGTTGTGCGACTTTCTACATCATAATAGTTTATTTGAGAAATTTCAATCAGGATTTAGAAAACACCACAGCACCGAGACAGCACTGGTGAAAATTACAAATGACCTCTTAATGGCAGCAGATAAAGGACTCCTCTCTGTCCTGGTCTTGTTAGACCTTAGTGCTGCATTCGACACCATTGACCATGACATCCTGTTACAGAGACTGGAGCAGTCGATTGGCATTTCAGGCACGGCACTAATTTGGTTTAAATCCTATTTATCAGATCGATCTCAGTTTGTATTTGTAAACGATGACGCCTCGATAACCACCAACGTTAATCACGGAGTTCCACAAGGTTCTGTGCTTGGACCAATTTTATTTACCTTATACATGCTTCCTTTGGGCAATATTATCAGGAAACACTCCATAAACTTTCATTGTTATGCAGATGATACTCAACTATATTTATCGATAAAACCAGAGGAGAGCAACCAACTCGGTAAAATTCAAGCATGTCTTAAAGACATAAAAACATGGATGACCTGCAATTTCTTGATGTTAAACTCAGACAAAACCAAGTAATTTTAATCGGCCCTGAGCACCTCAGAGATCAATTATCTGGTGATGTGGATTCTGTAGACGGCATTGCCCTGGCATCCAACACCACTGTAAAGAATCTTGGCGTTATCTTTGATCGGGACTTGTCCTTTAACTCCCACGTAAAGCAAATCTCAAGGACTGCATTCTTTCATCTACGTAATATTTCAAAATCAGGCACATCTTGTCCCAAATAGATGCAGACAAATTGATCCACGCGATCGTTACTTCGAGACTGGATTACTGCAACTCCTTATTATCAGGCTGCTCTAATAAGTCTCTTAGGTCCCTCCAGTTGATCCAGAATGCTGCAGCTCGTGTTCTCACTAAAACTAAGAAAAGAGATCACATCACTCCTGCACTAGCTGCTCTGCACTGGCTCCCAGTAAAATCAAGAATCACTTTTAAAATTCTTCTCTTAACGTACAAAGCCTTGATTGGTGATGCACCATCATATCTTAAGGAGCTTGTAGTACCATATTGCCCCACTAGAGAGCTACGCTCACTAAATGCGGGACTACTTGTAGTTCCTAGAGTCTTAAAAAGTAGAATGGGAGCCAGAGCCTTTAGTTATCAAGCTCCTCTTCTTTGGAACCAGCTTCCAATTTCAGTCCGGGAGGCAGACACAGTCACCTCGTTTAAGAGTAGACTTAAGACCTTCCTCTTTGACAGAGCTTATAGTTAGGGCTGAATCAGGTTCACCTGGTCCAGCCCCTTGATATGCTGCTATAGGCTTATAGCTGCCGGGGGACGTTTTAGGATGCACTGAGTACCTATCTCCTCTTTTTTCTCTCCTTAAGGATGAATTTTCATCTCTCAATCACACGTTACTAACTCTGCTTTCTCCCCGGAGTCCTTTTGACTTCACGTCTCATGGGGTCATCGGACCCTATGAGACGACATAGATCCTATCTGCCTGATGGATCATTGAGGTCTGGGTCGTGGAATTCCTGCTCCTGACTACGCCACTGTCCTGTTGAGACTCCGCCTACTGTTGAGACTCCGCCCACTCCTCCTCTCTACCGCCATCTGCCTGATGGATCGTGGAGGTCTCCATCGTGGAATATGCCTACTATGAACTATTCATACACTCTGTCATATTCATTGAATGTATTTTAACTCTAAATCTGTCCTTCTGTACACATTACATCTATTGCATCTGTCCATCCTGGAGAGGGATCCTCCTCTGTTGCTCTCCTCCAGGTTTCTTCCTTTTTTTTCCCCCTGAAGGGTTATTTGGGAGTTTTTCCTGGTCCGATGTGAGGTTTTGGGGCAGGGATGTCTATGTGTACAGATTGTAAAGCACTCCGAGACAAATTAGTAATTTGTGAAATTGGGCTATACAAATAAACTGAATTGAATTGAATTGAACAGCTGCGCCGGTTAAATAGAAGCATCAATGAAAGTAACAATTCTCAATTATCTATCGGTCCAGAGACAAAGTCGACTGGGTGCGCACCGCAGTCCGCCGTTAGTGAGCCCTGGTCTAGAGGTAGTAGATCCAGCCAAGGAAAATAGTGAAAAACATGAAAATATAACAATAGTGAGTATATGTCAAATTAGTAATGGGATAGTACACTGAACAAAACTATTTATGCCCTTCTTAGAGGTGATACATTTAAATATGGTTTGATACATTTCATTAAATCAATAACAAGGATGAAGATATTTGTCTTTAATGGGTGCAACACAAAATGTAGGAATTCTTTAATGTATTAGATTTAGGTTAGATGGTGTACATATCAACGCAATGTAATGTGTTAAATTGGGGACTACCCTTTGCATATGCCAGATCTCATGATGTCGTCTTTCCGCCTTCTCTCCTGACTGACCTGACCAGATGGGCAAGATAACGGACTCATACCAATTAAATTAATAACACTTCTGTCAACATTTTAAAGGTGGAATTGTTTCTTTTGCTGAATGTATGCCGATATTGTAAGCTTTTAAAGTTGAACATGTTTAAGCGGATTTGAAGATTTCCACCATTGAATCCCATTCATTATTTATTCCATAAAACAATTAATGATTTGAAAAGATAACAAATATTTGAAAATATACAGTAATAGGCTATGTGAACATTTAAAAAAAAAGATTGATTTAGCTGAAAGTATGAAGATCTTAGAAGCTTTTAAAGTTGAAGACTTTCTCCATTGTGCATTCCAACTAATTAACAGGGAGGAAGCTGGAGAAGGAACCCACGCTGCCAAACTGAGAACATGCAAACTCCACACTGAGGGACCACCCCGACCGGGAATTGAACCCACAGTCCTCTTGCTGTGAGGCAACAGTGCTATAGTGCTGAGTGCTGTAACTGGAAAAATATAACTTATTGGATCAATATCACTGTAAAGTAATACAAAATAATAAAGTTATGAAAAATAATGAAAGAAAAAAAAGTACAAAAGTAATAAAAAGTACAAGAGTAATAAAAAAGTAAAAAAGTAAAAAGTAAATAAAAGTTTAATAAATTTAAAAAGTCATAAAAAGTTTAAAAGTTCTAAAAAAAGTACTAAAAAGTTTAAAAGTTATTTAAAAAAATTAAAAAGTACTAAAGTTATATAAAAAATTATTAAAAAGTTTAAAAGTTATACAAAATTATTAAAAAGTAAAAAAGTTACAAAAAAGTTTAAAAGTTATTAAAAAAATATTAAGTACTAAAGTTATTTTTTTTTTAAGTACTAAAGTCATAAAAAATAAAAAAGGAATTACAAAGTTTGAAAAGTTATTAAAAAAATTACAAAGTTAAAAAGTAATACATTTAAAACCATTCACACCTATTGGCAATTTAGAGATCAATTAACCTGAGCAAGTCTATGGACTGTGGGAGGGAGCTGGAGAGGGAACCCACGCTGCCAAGGGGAGAACATGCAGTGCTAGCCACTACACCAGCCATTCCCAAAGTGTGGGCCGCGAGAGGTCATTTACAATAAATAGATAAAATGTTTTTAATGTCTGTATTTTACTTAAAACGATTGATAATTGATAAGATACAAAACGTACATCTTTTTCTTAGTTTAAGTATTATTTGAACAATTCTAGCGGCACATTAGTTATGTGAAACATTAATTGATGAAGCACAAACAATTTAAACGAACAGATTAATAAAACAATAAGGCTCTCGCTCGAAACGGCTGCTCTTGTCCGCCTGTCGTTATTCAACAAAAGACGCCGGCAAACAAAACAATGTCCAATGGGGCGCCCTCTTGTAGTATTAAAGTAAATATATATGAGCTCCGGAGAAAATGGTATACAAAACATACATTGTCGGTTAATACATTTTTAATCGGTTAAATTCTGAAGGTCATTTAATCATCCCTAGTTTATGTTTTGATCAGAGTTGTGATCAGCGCCGCCGCTCCCATAACGCGCACTACGCGCTGCGCGTAGGGCACCGTGTCCTGAGGGGGCACCACAAAATAGGCAACAAAAAAAATCCTCACAGTTATAATAATTATAATGCCGATATTATTTCAGTCTATAAATATTAGGCGCCTTTTAGGCATGTATATCACAAAACAGGCAGAACAAGAGATATATTTAATCGCTCAGCACCCCCGTTAACACTTCTCGGGTCGCATCGCTCTGCCGTGATGCGCGCCGACACATCCGCGCGCATAGGTGAGCACACACTCACTAGCACACTCTCACTAGCCCCCCCCCCCCCCCCCCGCCGACAACGCTCGCCGTGGGGGCCGCAGAAGATTTTCAGATTTCAAATTGGGCCGCGGCATTCTTGAGTTTGGGAACCGCTGCACTACACCACCGTGCAGCCCCACACACCTAAAAAACTAACCTCCATATAAAAAAGTTAAATAGTAATAAAAAAGATAAAAAGTAGTCCAAAAGTTAAAAGTTAAAAAGTTATTAAAAAATTATAAAAAATTTTAAAAAGTTAAAGTAACATTATGCAACAATTGTACCTTAAAATAACAGCTTGAAAAAAATTGTGCTGCTACAATGACTTTTAATATGGCGATTTGCGCCTCCGCTATTGCCATCGGGGGTCTGTGGGGAAATAACTCCGCTATGTAGGATTCTGGGGCCGCCCGATCCGAGGCGGATGTACTTCGACCTGCTTTCTGGCAGTGATTACGCAATGTCATATAGTTTCAAGTTTCAAGTTTTTATTGTCACATCCCCTTTTATACAAGTATAATCGGTTCGTGAAATTCTTATGTGCAAAACACCCGACAGCAGTAGCAAACTAAAAAAAGAATAAGAATGAGAATAAACTATACAATATCCACACACACAAAAAAGAAGAAAGTATTAACAATATATATATAAGACAATGTAATAGAATATACATCATGACAATATATATATATAAAACAATGTAATAAAATATACACTTTTTTTGAGACTATATATATATATATATGTATATACATACAATATATATATACAATATATATATATAAACAATGTAATAAAATATACCCCATGGCCATAGATATTCACAGAATATGTTCTGGTGTGTAGTGTTAATGAGGGTCTCAGTCCTTGTTCAGCAGCCTGATGGCCTGACTGAAGAAGCTGTCCCTCAGTCTGTTTGTGCGGCACTTGATATTGCGGTATCGCCTGCCTGACGGTAGAAGGGTGAACAGTTTGTGGCCGGGGTGGTTATTGTCTTTCATCATCCGTTTGGCCCTGGCCACGCACCGCTTGGTGTATATGTCCAGGAGGGAGGGAAGCTCCCCTCCACCGATGTACTGGCCGACCGCACCACCCTCTGTAGTGCCCTACGCTCCAGGGCGGTGCAGTTCCCGTACCAGACGGTGATGCAACCTGTCAGAACACTCTCGATGGTACTGGTGTAGAATGTTCTGAGGATGCAGGGGCCATGTTGAATTTCCTCAGTCGCCTAAGGAAATACAGGCGTTGTTGGGCCCTTTTCACCACGTGAGTGGTGTGCGTGGTCCATGTGAGGTCCTCGGAGATGTACGCCGAGGAACTTGAAGCTGCTGACCCTCTACTGCAACTCCGTCTATGGAGTTGGGGTGTGCTCTCCTCTCCGCTTCCTGTAGTCCACGATCAGCTCCTTGGTCTTCTTGGCGTTGAGGACGAGGCTGTTCTCCTGGCACCACTGTACCAGTGATCCAACCTCCTCCCTGTAGGCTGTCTCGTCGTGGGTGATCAGCCCCAACACTGTTGTGTCGTCAGCAAACTTGATGATGACGTTGGAGCTGTGCATGGCCGTGCAGTCGTGGGTGTACAGGGAGTAGAGGAGAGGGCTCAACACGCATCCCTGAGGGGCTCCCGTGTTGAGGGTCAGCGGCTCTGAGGTGATACTGCCCATCCTCACCACCTGGCGGCGGCCCGACAGGAAGTCCAGTATCCAGCTGCACATGGTAGAGTGCAGGCCTAGACCTCTGAGCTTGGTGTCGAGCTTGGCGGGAACAATAGTGTTGAACGCTGAGCTGTAGTCCACAACCAGCATTCGCACACAACAGTTCCTCCCCTCCAGGTGGGAAAGGGCGGTGTGAAGTACCATGGCAATTGCGTCGTCGGTGGATCTGTTTTGACGATATGTGCCAGTCCACGCTCGCAGCTACAGTATAAGGGCGAAGCAAGCGCAGTCTCTTGTAATGAATTACACGTTCCAATGTAAATTATGAATATGTAGCTTTTTGGTGTTGTCAACAATATTGTATTCGATCACACGTACTCCACATTCAAACATTTAGAAAACAACGTATATAGGCTGAAAATGCGACCGGTATTTCATCAAAACTAAATGTTGTCATTCTTTTGGTTATGTTAGCATTCATCTCCGATATCACAATGAATAAAACTATGCAGTCATATTTATGTAAAATCTTTGAATATTCTTACCTTATCGGTTGACATCAATTCTTGGTTTCTGACTTCGTCTGGTCATCAATACAAGTGTATGCGAGGCTGCATCTATCGTAACTGGGTATTTACGACACTGAAGTAAACGTTAAATACTGAAGGGGGCGCTCCAAGGGAAAAACTCCATTATGGGGCTTTAAAATGTAATAATATATTATAAACCATTCACACTCGCATTCACACCTATGGGTGGGCAATTTAGAGATCAATTAACATGAGCATGTCATTGGACTGTGGGAGGAAGCTGGAGAGGAAACCCACGCTGCCAAGGGGAGAACATGCAAACTCCACACTGTCACACCGTGGTGAAGCTTGTCTTGTCTTGGGGTTTTTGTCTCGTAACTTCCTGTTTTATTTTGAAGGCTAACTCTCCTCTCGTTTCAGGTCACTTGCCCTTCCTCATGTGTCACCGGTCTGATTGTCTCCCCTGATCCCTGATTGTTTCCACCTGTTCCCCATTACCCTCATGTGCTTATAGTCTGCGTCTTCCCTCTGTCCTGTGCCAAAGTGTTTCGTCTCATGGTCGTTCACCAAGGCCACATTCATAGCCACCGAACCTTTTTGGAAAGTTATTTCCCACCTCTTAGGAGAGTTTTTGTTGTGTTTAGTAAACTGCTCACTGACGCCTCAGCATTTGAGTCCTGATCGGAATCTCGGCCTGACAGTACACTTTGGCACAGGACAGAGGGAAGACGCAGACTATAAGCACATGAGGGTAATGGGGAACAGGTGGAAACAATCAGGAATCAGGGGAGACAATCAGACCGGTGACACATGAGGAAGGGCAAGTGACCTGAAACGAGAGGAGAGTTAGCCTTCAAAATAAAACAGGAAGTTACGAGACAAAAACCCCAAGACAAGACAAGCTTCACCACGGTGTGACACACACAGAAGGAACCCACGGCCCTCTTGCTGTGAGGCGACAGTGCTAGCCACTACACTACTGTGCAGCCCCACACATCTAACCTAAAAAAATCTAATAAGAGAAAGAATTCCTACATTTTGTGTTACACCCATTAAATATAAATGTTCATTTGTGTAATTCATTTAATTAAATGTATCAAACCATATTTAAATGTGTCACCTCTCAGCAGGGCTTGAATCGTTCTTTGAGTGCTGTAACTGGAAAATATAACTGTTATTGGATCAATATCACGGTAAAGTAATACAAATTAATAAAGTTATCAAAAATAATAAAAGAAAAAAATTAAAACGTATTTAAAAGTACAAAAGTAAAAAAAAAGTATAAAAGTAATAAAAAGTACAAAAGTAATAAAAAGTACAAAAGTAATGAAAAAGTAAAAAAAGTAAATACAAGTTTAATGAATTAAAAAAGTCATAAAAAGTCATAACAAATTTAAAGTTTAAAAAAATTATTAAAAAGTTATAAAGTACAAAAACATTATTAAAAAGTTTAAAAGTTATAAAAAATTATTAAAAAGTACTAAAAAGTTACTAAAAAGTTTAAAAGTTAGAAAAAAATATTAAAAAGTAAAAAAGTACTAAAAAGTTTTTTTTTAAGTAATTAAAAAGTTTTAAAAATATAAAAAGTACTAAAAAGTCATAAAAAGTAAAAAAGTTATAAAAGGAATTACAAAGTTTTAAAAAGTTTTAAAAGTTATAAAAAAGTTACAAAAAGTTAAAAAGTTATAAAAAATGTTAAAAAGTTAAACTGTAATAACAAATTTAAAACCATTCACACCTATCGTCAATTTAGAGATCAATTAACCTGAGCAAGACTATGGACTGTGGGAGGGAGCTGGAGAAGGAACCCACACTGCCAAGGGGAGAACATGCAAAGCCCTCACAGAAGGACCACCCCAACCGGGAATTGAACCCACGGCCCTCTTGCTGTGAGGCTACAGTGCTAGCCACTACACCACCATGCAGCCCCACACACCTAACCTAAAAAAACTAACCTCCATATAAAAAAGTTAAATAGGAATAAAAAAGATAAAAAGTAGTACAAAAGTAATGAAAAGTTATTATAAAGTCTTGGCATAAGCACACACCGATTCCACATTAATTTTAGTGACTTCCGACCGACGGGCTCGGGCGTCACTACCACCGGCGTGTATTACAATCTGACTGTATCTCCGCTTGTCCTTAGCCAGCAGTTTCAAACAAGACTCCACGTCGCCCGCTCTGGCCCCCGGGAGGCACACGACTGTGGTCCGCGGCTTCGCTATTTTCACGTTCCTGACTATAGAGCTCCCGATAACCAGGGTGTGCTCCTCAGCGGGTGTGTCGCTGAGCAGGGAAAACTGGTTCGAAACGTGAAGTGGTTGGTGCACAGCGGGCTTCTGTATAGACTTACTACTCCTGCGAACAGTTACCCACCCTCCCGGCTGCTCGGGCGCTGCCGGAGAACAGCTATCAGCTGACTGTAGCTCCGCGCCGACTACGGGAGAGGGCGGGCTAACTAGCATAGCTGTCTGAGCTTCTTTAGTGCTGTCCAACTGGAATAGTCAGTTGCACGTTTATTCAGCGAGAACAAAATGGGCGATCTGAACACGGCTGCCATACAACAATATCAAGAACGTCTATATGAGGGGAGAGTGAGGATGTAACCGTCTCGATATAACCTCAGGCAAAACAGGGCAACATTGAAACAACTGCAGATACAGAATGATGGCAGCGCAAAGATCACAGGACAAATACCAGGCTAGCCAGTGTGTGTGTGTGTGGGTGTGTGTGTGTGTGTGTGTGTGTGTGTACGTGTGTGTGTGTATATATTGACAGTTGCCTAGCTACTGTAGCAACAGTGTTTACTGCACTTCTGGTGGCAACAACTAAAACACATTTAACGGCCTCCTGAAACACAATCCAACTGGTTTCAATGTCCCAAAAACTAAAGAAACATTTAAAAAGTTTGTAAATTAAACCACTTCTTTCCTTCTTCTTTTTTTTTTAGAACCAATGCCTTTTAAAAAGAAATGGAATCAGAAATATATGCTTTTAAAAACTTTTCAAGACCTGCAGATACCCAATTGTAAGTGTTTTTAACACATTATTTTTACTATGCATGATTTGACAGAATATTCTGTGTAGCTTTGTATGTCTTTGTGTGTGTTTGGCCTCAATGTTTAGAAACAGGGTTTTTAACCAGGAAGCAATACCCAATGCTCATCTTTCCTCAGCTGTTAGAGCGGAAACTTGAATTGTGTTCATGTGTTGCATGAGAAAACAAGAGCAGTTGTTGCACAAGTTATTACAAACACGAGAGGAATTTCTGGTGAAATGAGCTGATCATGCTTAACAATACAATGAAAACAATTATATTTGATGGCAATAAAAAAAACATCTTGGGTTTGAATATTTCCCTCAATGTAAAGATCAAATAGCTTCGATGAAGAATTCAAACAAGCTGGTAGTGTAACACCCTGTTCTGTTTCTCCTGTGTTCCGTGTCTCCTATGTCTCCTCTGTGTCTTCTGAATTGTTTAACTTCCTGCACCTGCCCTCAGCCACTCTTGTCTCGTTACTGTCTGATGTCGTACACCTGTTTCCCGCCCTATATATTGTGTCAGTCTTTCCCTTGTCTGCGGTCGGATTGTCGTCTCTGGTTCCGTGTTCCTGATCCTGCCTGCTTCGACCCTGCCTGCCTGCCTGCCTGCCTGCCTGCCTGCCTGCCTGCCTGCCTGCCTGCCTGCCTGCCTGCCTGCCTGCCTGCCTGCCTGCCTGCCTGCCTGCCCTGACCGACGATCCTCTGCCTGCCCCTTTTGGACCTTGTTATTTTGTGTAAACTGTTTTGCCTCATTAAAGAGTGCTTTTTGTTATTTATATTGCGGCCAGCCTGTCTCTCTGCACCTGAGCCTCACCCCGTCACAAGGACCTGACAGGTAGAGAATCTACGTCTAACTATTCTTTTTAAAAGGGAAATCTGGAAAACGAAACATTTTCAGGGACGTTGGCGCAGCTGATACTGATCACCTCTTGTCATTGTCTAGTTGCTTTTTAGTCTTTGTGAAACTGGTTTGCATGCCATCCGGAGAAACAACGCAGTGTGGTAATTAGTCTTAGTTATTTGAATTGCTGTGTTAAATAACATTGATTCAGTGAGGGAATCGGAACTCGAAGAGAATGAAGGTTTGGGTTTTATCAAGTATTACTTTTATGTGTAGTCCTGTGTATAGCTTGAATTTTGGGATGTGTACTTGTTTTAGGGTTGTTATTTCATATTTCCCACTAACTAGTCTGAACCCTGGCTGTTCTGAGCATCCCGCACATCAACGGTCTCAGCCAATCAGAGGATGCCCTTCTCCTCTCAGTCAGTGTGAGGCCACCTTTCACTGCTCATCTGCCCGTCATCAATGTGTCTGTCTGTATGCACTGTATGTGTGTGGGTGTGTTGCGTTAACATAGAACCGGTTCCACCGGTACCACACCAACACTAATCACCATGTTTATGTTGGCATCAAAGCAGACTCGCTGATTTTATAAACAGTACCAGTGAAATTAAAAAGGTTTTGTTGAAATCCAGCAACTGTGTCATGAATTTATTTGAAGGGGGAGAAAGACTGTGGACCCTTGCTGAATTCGGATGTTTGTTACCAAGAGTTGAAAATAGAAACTTGATAGCTCTTACATGTCTTACATGGACTTCATTTTAGAAAAAAAATATTTTACTGAATTGTCCTGCAGCTTTAAATTCAGTTTATTTTTATGCTGTCCACGTTTTGTCTTTCTGGAGTAGGATCACTTGAGAAGATTTACAACGCGTGCAATTGGTCGGTGCGTTTCCTGGACCGCTGAACGAGCCATAAAGGCGAGAACAGCTGCGCCGGTTAAATAGAAGCATCAATGAAAGTGTAAGAATTCTCAATTATCTATCGGTCCAGAGACAAAGTCGACTGGGTGCGCACCGCAGTCCGCCGTTAGTGAGCCCTGGTCTAGAGGTAGTAGATCCAGCCAAGGAAAATAGTGAAAAATATAACAATAGTGAGTATATGTCAAATTAGTAATGGGATAGTACACTGAACAAAACTATTTATGCCCTTCTTAGAGGTGATGCATTTAAATATTTAAATATGGTTTGATACATTTCATTAAATCAATAACAAGGATGAAGATATTTATCTTCAATGGGTGCAACACAAAATGTAGGATTTCTTTAATGTATTAGATTTAGGTTAGATGGTGTACATATCAACGCAATGTAATGTCTTAAATTGGGGACTACCCTTTGCATATGCCAGATCTCATGCTGTCGTCTTTCCGCCTTCTCTCCTGACTGACCTGACCAGATGGGCAAGATAGCGGACTCATACCAATTAAATTAATAACACTTCCGTCAACATTCTAAAGGTGGAATTGTTTCTTTTGCTGAATGTATGCCGATATTGTAAGCTTTTAAAGTTGAACATGTTTAAGCGGATTTGAAGATTTCCACCATTGAATCCCATTCATTATTTATTCCATAAAACAATTAATCATTTGAAAAGATAACAAATATTTGAAAATATACAGTAATAGGCTATGTGAACATTTAAAAAAAGAAAAAGATTGATTTAGCTGAAAGTATGAAGATCTTAGAAGCTTTTAAAGTTGAAGACTTTCTCCATTGTGCATTCCAACTATTTAACAGGGAGGAAGCTGGAGAGGGAACCCACGCTGCCAAGCTGAGAACATGCAAACTCCACACTGAGGGACCACCCCGACTGGGAATTGAACCCACAGCCCTCTTGCTGTGAGGCTACAGTGCTAGCCACTACACCACCGTGCAGCCCCACCCATCTAACCTAAAAAAATCTAATAATAGAAAGAATTCCTACATTTTGTGTTCCACCCATTAAATATAAATATGTTCATTTGTGTAATTCATTTAATTAAATGTATCAAACCATATTTAAATGTCACCTCTCAGCAGGGCTTGAATCGTTCGAGTGCTGTAACTGGAAAAATATAACTGTTATTGGATCAATATCACTGTAAAGTAATACAAATCAATTAAGTTATGAAAAATAATGAAAGAAAACAAATTAAAACGTAATTTAAAGTACAAAAGTAATAAAAAAGTAAGAGTAATGAAAAAGTACAAAAGTAATAAAAAGTACAAAAGTAATGAAAAAGTAATACAAGCGGCCAAAATGAGTTTCCTCCGTAGGGTGGCCGGGCTCAGCCTTAGAGATAGGGTACGGAGCTCGGACATCAGGAGGAAGCTTGGAGTCGAGCCGCTACTCCTTCGCATCGAAAGGAGTCAGCTGAGGTGGTTCGGGCATCTGATTCGGCTGCCTCCTGGACAGTGCTAGCCACTACACCACCGTGCAGCCACAGACATCTAACCTAAAAAAACTAACCTCCATATAAAAAAGTTAAATAGTAATAAAAAAGATAAAAAGTAATGAAAAGTTATTATAAAGTCTTGGCATAAGCACACACCGATTCCACATTAATTTGAGTGACTTCCGACCGACGGGCTCGGGCGTCACTACCACCGGCGTGTTTTACAATCTGACTATCTCCGCTTGTCCTTAGCCAGCAGTTTCAAACAAGACTCCACGTCGCCCGCTCTGGCCCCCGGGAGGCACACGACTGTGGTCCGCGGCTTCGCTATTTTCACATTCCTGACTATAGAGCTCCCGATAACCAGGGTGTGCTCCTCAGCGGGTGTGTCGCTGAGCAGGGAAAACTGGTTTGAAACGTGAAGTGGTTGGTGCACAGCGGGCTTCTGTATAGACTTACTACTCCTGCGAACAGTTACCCACCCTCCCGGCTGCTCGGGCGCTGCCGGAGAACAGCTATCAGCTGACTGTAGCTCCGCGCCGACTACGGGAGAGGGCGGGCTAACTAGCATAGCTGTCTGAGCTTCTTTAGTGCTGTCCAACTGCAATAGTCAGTTGCACGTTTATTCAGCGAGAACAAAATGGGCGATCTGAACACGGCTGCCATACAATATCAAGAACGTCTATATGAGGGGAGAGTGAGGATGTAACCGTCTCGATATAACCTCAGGCAAAACAGGGCAACATTGAAACAACTGCAGATACAGAATGATGGCAGCGCAAAGATCACAGGACAAATACCAGGCTAGCCAGTGTGTGTGTGTGTGTGTGTTTGTGTGTATGTGTGTGTGTGTATATATTGACAGTTGCCTAGCTACTGTAGCAACAGTGTTTACTGCACTTCTGGTGGCAACAACTAAAACACATTTAACGGCCTCCTGAAACACAATCCAACTGGTTTCAATGTCCCAAAAACTAAAGAAGAAACATTTAAAAAGTTTGTAAATTAAATCACTTCTTTCCTTCTTTTTTTTTAGAACCAAGGCCTTTTAAAAATAAATGGAATCAGAAATATATGCTTTTAAAAACTTTTCAAGACCTGCAGATACCCAATTGTAAGTGTTTTTAACACATTATTTTTACTATGCATGATTTGACAGAATATTCTGTGTAGCTTTGTATGTCTTTGTGTGTGTTTGGCCTCAATGTTTAGAAACAGGGTTTTTAACCAGGAAGCAATACCCAATGCTCATCTTTCCTCAGCTGTTAGAGCGGAAACTTGAATTGTGTTCATGTGTTGCATGAGAAAACAAGAGCAGTTGTTCCACAAGTTATGACAAACGAGAGGAATTTCTGGTGAAATGAGCGGATCATGCTTAACAATACAATGAAAACAATTATATTTGATGGCAATAAAAAAAAACATCTCGGGTTTGAATATTTCCCTTAATGTAAAGATCAAATAGCTTCGATGAAGAATTCATACAAGCTGGTAGAGAATATACGTCTGAGTATTCTTTTTAAAAGGGAAACAAAACATTTTCAGGGACGTTGGAGCAGCTGATACTGATCACCTCTTGTCATCGTCTCGTTGCTTTTTAGTCTTTGTGAAACTGGTTTGCATGCCATCCGGAGAAACAACGCAGTGTGGTAATTAGTCTTAGTTATTTGAATTGCTGTGTTAAATAACATTGATTCAGTGAGGGAATCGGAACTCGAAGAGAATGAAGGTTTGGGTTTTATCAAGTATTACCTTTATGTGTAGTCCTGTGTATAGCTTGAATTTTGGGATGTGTACTTGTTTTAGGGTTGTTATTTCATATTTCCCACGAACTAGTCTGAACCCTGGCTGTTCTGAGGATCCCGCACATCAACGGTCTCAGCCAATCAGAGGATGCCCTTCTCCTCTCAGTCAGTGTGAGGCCACCTTTCACTGCTCATCTGCCCGTCATCAGTGACCGTGTTTACATGCAGTCGAATAACTGGCTTAGTCGGACTGAAACCGAATTATCCGTGTCATGTAAACACCTTTGTTCGACTGTGCGGTCCGACTGTGCGGTCCGACTGTGCGGTCCGACTACAATCCGATTAACACCCCTGGATAACTCGATCCGATCCAGTTGATAATTCGACTATCGCGGCATGTAACGGTGAATTGGATTAGGAACTGGACTCTGCGTCTTTGCGCATGCTTGAGATCCCGCCGCCCTCCTCCCCCCTCCCTCCCATGTCGTGACCCGGAAGTCGAAAGACAACGCTATGGAGAACACAAGAGCCACCACACATTTCTGGACCGAAGAGCAGACAGAATTTATGCTTAATGTTTTGAAGGAGTTGAACATACTAAAGTTCATGGTTCTTTCTCGAAATGTTGATGTTGTTGTTGGTAGTGGTGAAGAGGTCAAGCGGAAATGGCTGTATCACCACGAGTTGGAATGAAAACAGCGCCACCTATCGTATCGGATATGACATGCTTTCGGCCAATGATTCGAATTACTCACTGCCATGTATATTGGGATAATAGCAGATGACCCAAAAGATAGCATAGTCCGACTAAAGCAAGATTCGAATTATACCATCATGTAAACACACCGAGTGTGTGTGTGTGTGTGTGTGTGTGTCTGTCTGTATGCACTGTATGTGTTGCGTTGACATAGAATCGGTTCAGCCAACAAAGTGTGTGTGTTTGGAGCAGGTTTGTGTGATGACTATCGATACTAAATTTGTCTGTAACCGGTAACAGTGCCATTTAATGATTGGCTGCATTTGAACAAGGTAGAGAGTATAAATAAAAACGAAGGCAAGTTGTCAAAGGGATCTTCTCTCTTGGACAGAGACTTCACGTCAGCCGACACACGTTTACAACGAATTTACACAGATCACCGACAGCCGCAGTCGACCCAGATTCGGTAAGAATACATCCATTTGTCCTTCACATTCTTGTTGACTCGTTGTCAACAATGTAAAACAGCGAGTCAGGAAAGGATTCAACAATAACAGTTGTCCATGATTGTTGACTTTATAATTTTAAGTTTTACAAAACAACATTTGTAAAAATACCCATTTCAGTAACCACAGCATGTGCTGCAACAACCTGAAGCTGCAGTGAAAGTAGAGTTAATGTTCGACGCTTGTGCATCGAGGAAGCGGCTGCCGCGTTTCCACCATCTCACTGAGGAATCCAGAGCATCACAACGCTAAGATAACTACAAGGTATAATAACGGCACAGCAAGCCTGCGCGCTGAATGTCTCGTGCTTTTTATCCGTAGCATGTTCTTTTACAAAACGTTTTTATTTCTTTTTTGGTGATATAGATGGCTGCTCGTCTATTTAAATACCCCGATGACTCTAAGACAATGGAGAAGCAAAAAGACAAGAAACTGCGTGGCAATAAAGACACTCTTTTTTACGATGAAAATGATACTGGTGGAAGAGCAAACCTGATTTTCTTCAGCAAAAAAGTGAGAGAATGGCTAAACGCAATGCAGACAAAGTATAAACTTGAGGAAAGTAAAACCGAGACAACGTACCCAGACACCAAACACACTCCCAGAAATGGCAGCATTAAACATAAACAATTAGGACAGTTCTCCCGACCAGCCAGAGGGCGCTCTTCCAACCCAAACCAACCCATCCATGCCAACCACACCTGATGATATAGATTGATAAAATAGTAAGAAGGAAAAGAAATATATAAAATGGATAATTCCAAGTAACTGCTTGTTAACGCTTTAATTATTAAGATTCATTTCATGGATAGGTAACTAGATTGTAAAATCAACTACATATTGTTTTCTGTTTTGTTATTCAGTTTGTAATTTACACTACAACTTCTTTCTTTTCCCCTTGGGGATTAATAAAAGTGTATGTTTATATATTGGTTTAGAATCGTGTCCCAAGAGTTAAAACTATACTGACTACGTATCTTCTGATCGAGTCTCGTGACCGTGTCTGAATGTTGTGGGGACCGTCTTGTACTCACTGAGCAGGTGGTAGTTGGAGTCCCTCTCGTATTTGAAGGTCAGTCTTCCATAGCTGACATGGTTGAGATTCTTCAGCCACTCGAAATAGGACACCGTCACACCGCCAGCATTCAGGTACATGTCCTGCAGGATGAAACGCGTCACACACACACACTATTTGATCTTTGCTCTTCTGTGTTTTGAAATATTTTTTAGGAACTTTCTCATGTATTTTTTCTTTTAAGATTTTATTTGGGAAGAACTGCATTTCTGTTAAATAAAAAGACACTGGAACTTTCTCATGTATTTTGTCTTTTAAGATTTTATGCTTTTGTGAAAGTGTAAAATAAAATAAAAAGTTAAGTATAACACATAATCTGCATATAAATCTGTTGCTTACACAATAAAAGATGGATTTTAGTCAACATAACTCTTGCTCCCTGTTTTCAGAATAATTTACTTGTCACTCATTTGGGTTAAGCCTTTGTGTCTTTTGTTTACAACGTGTATGTAACATTATTTATTTCGAGGAATTAAATATTCATGACCAAATAACTAACAATTCAATTCTAAAGTGAATCTCCTCCATAAGCAAAATCCTGATAGGTGCCAATACATTTGTGATACCACTTTTGGGAAATAACCAACACTGGTCTAACTTTGGCAAACATGTGTATGTTCATGTAGTTACCCCATCACTCCAAAATTGATTAATTGAGTTAAATTTGATACCAATGAAGTTTTCTAAAAATGATTGTCGCAGAAAATATGGTTTGTTTTGACATTTCAGAAACCGATTTATTCAGCAGAGCTGAGGGAAATGAGTAAACAAATAATATAAAATTTTTTTTTAAAGCTTCATATCGTAAGTTATTTCCATAACTACGGATCTATGAGACCGAAGGATGACCGTCACCACGGTCTTCACCTTGAATGAAGCCTTCTTCTTCCTATCTGCGAGATCATAATATCAACAATGTCATGTGACTGACCGTAAGAGGCTGGCCGTAGGCTATAAAGCAACCGGAAACCCACGCCTCTTCCTCCTGCCTGAAACGCCTCAGCCCATTCTGAGCGACAAGAGATGGTGACGGTCATCCTTCGGTCTCATAGATCCATAGTTATGGACATAACTTACGATCTATTTCGACCTCACTCTGACCGTCACCACGGTCTTCACCTTGGATGACTAATATCAGCAATGTCGCGAGGAACGGAAAATTCCACCGCCTCAACAACATGCTCGGCGGCCGACATGAGAACTGTGGCACCAATTGCCATAGACGTCACATTGACTCTATAAAACCTTGCAAACGTGCATGGAGTACTCCATGATGCTGCTGCACAAATGTCCCCAACAGCAACTCCCTTTAGAGCTGCCCATGAAGTGGCCACACTGCATGTGGAGTGGGCCACCAGACCTTCTGGGACCGGGAAATCTTGGTTAGATTAAACCTGAGCAATTGTCTCCACCAACCAGTGGGACAGACGCTGCTTAGACAGGGGGTGACCAAACTTCTTGCCCCCATAACAAACGAACAGCTGAGTGTGTGCCTGCCTCAGCGTCCGAGTACGATCAACATAGGCCTTCAGTGCCCTTACTGGACACAATGTATGAAGAGCCACTCCCTCTTGGCTAGATGGATCAGGCTGGAATGTTTCCATTTCAATCGCCTGATTCACTGTCTAAGGGCTTACCATTTTAGGGAGGAAGAACGGGTTCGGCCACAGGGACACCCCTGCATATTCTGCTCTCCACCTCAAGCACTCGCTGCTCACAGACAGTGTGTGTAGCTCGCTCACCCTCTTGGCAGAGCAAATGGCCAAAAGGAATGCAGTTTTGTGTGACAGAAACTTAAAATCTGACTGTTCCAGTGGTTCGTATGGGGCTGTAGCCAAGGACCTCAACACCAAGGGTAGGTCCCATGATGGAGCCCGTAAACTCCTGCCTGGGCGCAGGCGGTTAGCACCTTTTAGAAACTGGGACACTATGGGGTGCTTCCCTTCCGACAGCCCCCCCAGTGTGTCATGGAAAGTAGAAATAGCCGCAGTGTAGCCCCTCAGGGTGCTAGCTGCCCTACCTGCCTCCAGCAGCGACTGGAGGAAGTCAAGTACCAAAGCCACCGGGCAGGTGACGGGATCTGCCCCTTTATGGTGGCACCATGATGAGAACAATTTCCACCTTTGCTTGTAATTGTAGCGTGTGGAGGGTGCTCTAGCATTATCTATGGTCTCCCGAACAGCTTCACTCAGGTCATGAGAGACGGACTGAGAAGGGGCCAAGCCCACAGCTGCATTACAGCTGGCTTGGGGGTACCAAATGTTTCCTCCCGCCTGGGACAGAAGGTCCGCCCTGAGTGGCAAGGGCCAAGGTCGGCCGTGAACCAGGCGAAGGACGGCCGGAAACCAATGTCTCCCCGGCCACCTTGGGGCTACCAACAGAACCTTGTAGTGCCCCCGGTTGATTCTGTCCAACACATGAGGAATCAATGGTAGTGGGGGGAAAGCGTACAGTAACCCCTTCGGCCACTCGTGAGACAGAGCATCCAGGCCCAGAGGACCGCCTGGGGGCCTCAGGGAAAACCACAGCTGGCAATGGGCTGTTTCCTTGGATGCGAACAGGTCTACCTGAGCCATGCCAAATTGAGTCGACAAACTCGCTACCACTTCTGGGTGTAGTCTCCATTCCCCCGGGAGAGGCCCCGATCTGGAGAGGAGGTCTGCAGCCTGATTCAGCACCTCTGGTACATAGACAGCCTTTAGCGAGGCCAGGCGTGGAAAAGCCCAAGGCAGAAGCCTCTGTGCAACCTTGAGGCAACGAAGAGACTTCGTGCCTCCTTGATGATTGACATGGTAAACTGCGGCAGAGCTGTCCGACTTCACCAGGACATGCCTGCCACGTATGAATGGGAGAAAAGGCGTGAGAGCCAGATGCACAGCCCTCAGCTCGAGCACATTGATGTGTTCGGTGTCCCATGGAGGTTTCCAAACACCTCTCGCCATTCTGCCCTCCCAGACTGATCCCCAGCCTGTCATGGAGGCATCTGTGGACACCAACGTCCTCCTTGAAGGCAGATTGCCCAAGGTTACACCTTGTGTGAGCAACTTGTGGTCCCACCATGGCCTCAAAGCTTTCTGACATGACTGAGTCACTCTGAGCTTCACCTGCCTGTCCCTCCGTGGATGGAGGTTGAATGCATTCAGCCACCGCTGTAGGGGCCGAGCCCTGAGCAGGCCCAGCGGAATCACCAACACTGCTGCTAATATCAATCCCAGCAGTCTCTGAAAGTGAACCAACTGTAGGCGTTTGCCCAGTTGGAAGATACGCAAGACCGTTAGGATTCTCGCCACCCTCTGAGGGGTAAGGGACGCCTTCATCATAAGAGAGTTCAGGCAAAGCCCCAGGAATACAGTTTCCTGCCTCGGTTCGAGGTTGCTTTTCTTTAAGTTCACCCTGAAACCAAGGGCTTGGACATGAGCTAAGACCCTCCCGGTCTGCTTCATGACCTGTTCGCGAGATGAAGCGCAGACCAGCCAGTCGTCCAGGTATGGCAGGATCTTTAAACCTGCCCTCTGGAGTGGTGACAGAGCGGCTGCTACCACTCGGGTGAAGACTCTAGGGGAAAGGGAGAGACCAAACGGAAGGACCTTGAACTCGTAAGCTTGCCCTTGAAAAGCGAACCGTAGAAACTGCCAATGTGCCCGACAAATGTGGACGTGGAAGTACGCGTCTTTTAGATCGATAGTGGTGAACCATTCCCCTTGCTCTATCGACTCTAAAATGTGCCGTGTGTGCAGCATTTTGAACGGCAGAACCTTTATGTAAGAATTTAGGCGCCGGAGGTCCAGGATGGGACGTATCCCACCATCTTTTTTGGGAACAAGGAAATATGTCGAATAAAAGCCAGCTTGCTGTTCGCTAGGCCTTACTTTCGCAATTACCTTCTTCCGAAGGAGGTTTGCAATCTCATCGGACAGAACTTTTGCCTGGACTGGGTGCTTGACTAACGTCATATGGACCCTGGAAAAAGGTGGGGGCCGCCGCCGAAATTGAATTCTGTAACCCCTTGCAATAGTAGCCACTACCCAGGGGTCTGAGACTTCCTTCTCCCAGCTGTCCAGGCGTAGCTGGGAGTGAACCTTGGCGGCTGCCCCACCACTCCTATGCAGAGGCCCCCTGGGTCCCTGGACCCTTGGGGGGGGGCGTCTCCTTTGAGGAGCCCCTCTTGCTGTAGGCCGGGGCTGAAACCCTTGATGCTGCAGTCAAAGTCTTCCTGCAGCATCACCTGAACCATGTGCGCCTGCCACGCATCCAGCGCTGTGGATGACCCCAGGCAGCCTGGAATTGGTGCTGCTGGCCCGTTGGTCTCTGCCTTGTCACTGCAGGCCGACTGAAAGTGCGCTGCACGCTCTCTCGAGTACGCAGAGACTGTTCAGCTTTCTCCAAGACACTCTGGGAGTCAGGGTGAAAGACTCTACCTGGTACCATTGGCATGTTGGTAAGCTCCTTCCTGATGTTCTCGGGGAGGGTTGTCTGAGCTAGCCAGATCTGTCTGCGGGCCATCATGGCTGACGACATAGCGGAACCGATGTCACGAGTAAGCTGAGAGTGTGTGGACAGGGCCGCATCTATCAGGTTTCTGGTGTCCTGATCACCTGCACTAGCGGTCCTTCTGAGCGCTGCTAACAAGAGCGCGAGTGCATTTCCTGCACGTGCGGGTTGCTGCATTATAGGACCTACAAACCAATTGGTCTGTCTTCTTGCACTCCTTACGAGGACAGTGTGGATCAGTGGTCACCCTATCTGGGCCTAGAGGGGTTAAAGCTGCCATTTCCCTCTCTACAGGCGTCATATCACCCAAACCAGACTCATGGGGGTACTGTGCCTTGGCTAGCCTCCTGCACCCTGAATTAAACTGAGGGGCGCCACCAGGATTATTCCATGACCTCCTTAGCATCTGACAATAATCCTCTGCTACAGGAATAGTCACTGAGGGGCGAGACTGCGAGATGCCAGCCCAGACTCCCTCCGGTGAGCTAGGGGTTTCAATTGGAAATGAAAAACCTGTAATCTTAGCCGCACTCAAAACCCTTGAAAACACATCACTGGGAACACCATCGCCAGTACCATTGTCTATGGACGCAGACTCACCTGCGTTAGATAGGCTAAGGCAATGTGACTCTTCGGCAAACTCTGGGTGGCACTCGTCCCCCAAGAGAGAAACCTGTGCATAAAGCGATAAAGCATCAGGGTGATCTGTCTGATGTTCTTCATATGCCGGCAAGTCCCTAGGGGAGATCCCCCCCGAACAAGCCGCAGTCAGTGGAGCTGCTCTCTGAGCTTCCATTCTACTCACCCTGTCTGCCAGACCACGAATGGCAGCCAGGATTTGACACTGAGTATCCTCCTGCCCCCCTGCCCCATCTATAGGTGGGGCTGGACTCTGCAGTGGCTTAGAGGTAGTCTCTGGGGCACGTTTTTTCCCCTGGGAGTGCCCCCGTTTACGCTTGCGGGAGCGGCTTTCCATGAAACGCTCTCGTTCCCTACTAGGGGGAGCAGCTGCCACAGTGTGTTGGGAATGCCCCTCAAGCCTAGCCCTTCAGGCCCTTTCTTCCAGAGGCAGATCAATGGCTGCTGGACATGGGCAATCAACGTCATCCATTGAATGGGCCATGCCCAAACAAGACGGACACTCACGGTGACCGTCACGAATGTCCATGGCTGCCCCACAGAACCGACAAGTCTGGGGAGCCATAATAGTACCAAGTATCCCCTCCTGCTGCGAACAGTAGTCAATGGGGGTATATGCTCACTGGCTCGAAGTATAAACAAAAATACAGTTCATAAGAACCCAAAATAACCCCTTTCCTGTACGCGGACGTACCAGGGGGAACAAATGACCAAACCCACGTCAATGGGGATATATGCTCACTGGCTTGAAGTATAAACAAAAATACAGTTCATAAGAACTCAAAATCACCCCTTTCCTGTACGCGGACGTACCAGGGGGAACAAATGACCAGACCCACCTACTGTGCACAGCGGTTTAAGGGTAAAATGAAAACACCCTTTTAAATACAAGGGGAATGCAAGGCAAAATCCTTGGCTAAAATATGAAATGCCAAGGCCAGTTTCAAACTTCGGCCTACCGCAGCTAGAGCGCTCGCTCTACCGGGTGAGCTATAACACTCAGTGGCAAATAATTGCGCGCCACTATTTAAATACAGACCACTCGTGTACGCATGTGTACGAAGAGCAGAAACTTAATTTGCGAAACAGCTGAAAGCAATAACTCCTCTCTTGCAACTGCCCAAGAGGAGAAATAAGCAAAGGTACTCACCCAAACGCCAGCTTATGCAAAAATGCCAAACAGGCTATGGGCAATCAGCCGCAGGTGATATCATTTATCTTACCTGCAACAGCCAGAGAGTTACATACATAACTCATGGGAAAAACCACAGAAATCCTCAGGGACACAAGGCACCTGCACACTAAGTGACGGATTATTGGCTTCCCGACATACTTAACGATCTCCGATGAGGCGAGAAGGCAAAGAGGAAGAGGCGTGGGTTTCCGGTTGCTTTATAGCCTACGGCCAGCCTCTTACGGTCAGTCATATGACATTGTTGATATTATGATCTCGCAGATAGGAAGAAGGCTTCATTCAAGGTGAAGACCGTGGTGACGGTCAGAGTGAGGTCGAAATAGATCTGAATGTTCAGAGTGTTTCCAATGTTGTAGTTTGCATTTCTGTGTGCATTATTTTTGCTCACAGGAATAACCATGACGTTGTTCTCCAGGAAGATCTTGTCAGCAGCTGGAGTGGTGGGTCCATTGGCACCTTCAGCAATGATCTGGAAGAGACCAACAACACACATACACACTTCACATGACTGCAAACAAGTTGTAACTCATGTGGAGTAAACTACCAGCTTAAAGCACAGCATTGAGGACAGATATCATTCTGTTTCGTGTGCAGTAGTGAGTTAGTTCGTTGGCTACAGTAGACCGCATGAACAGATGTGTAGAATGACTTGTCTCGTGTTGTAACTCCAGAGTAGCAGATGTTCTGTGTAGCTTCGTATGGCTTTGTGTGTGTTTGGCCTCAATGTTTAGAAACAGGGTTTTTAACCAGGAAGCAATACCCAATGCTCATCTTTCCTCAGCTGTTGGAGCGGAAACTTGAATTGTGTTCATGTGTTGCATGAGAAAACAAGAGCAGTTGTTCCACAAGTTATTACAAACATGAGAGGAATTTCTGGTGAAATGAGCTGATCATGCTTAACAATACAATGAAAACTAGAATGGACACTCGGTAGAGCGCATACCTTCGCATATCACAAGATTGGGCATTGAATTATGAACATTTTGGCATTAGTTGCATGCCAATTGGACAAAAATGTACCGTGCTATGGTAAAAAAAAAGAGTTTGACCTTTCCATGACCTTGACCTTTGACCCGATTGATCCCAAAATCTAATCAAATGGTCCCCGGATAATAACCAATCATCCCACCAAATTCCATGTGATTCAAGAAGATTTGACCTGTTCATGACATTTGACCCGATCGATCCCAAAATCTAATCAATTGGTCCCCGGATAATAAACAATCATCCCACCAAATTTCATGCGATTCGGTTCAATACTTTTTGAGTTCTGCGAAAGATTTTGACCTGTTCATGACCTTTGACCCGACCGATCCCAAAATCTAATCAACTGGTCCCCGGATAATAAACAATCATCCCACCAAATTGCATGCGATTCGGTTCAATACTTTTTGAGTTTTGCGAATAACACGCATACAAATAAATGGCGATCAAAACATAACCTTCCGGCATTTTCAATGCGAAGGTAATTAATAAATAAATGGTGATCAAAACATAACCTTCCGTATTTTCAATGCGAAGGTAATTAATAAATAAATGGTGATCAAAACATAACCTTCCGTATTTTCAATGCGAAGGTAACAATTATATTTGATGGCAATAAAAAAAACATCTCGGGTTTGAATATTTCCCTCAATGTAAAGATCAAATAGCTTCGATGAAGAATTCAAACAAGCTGGTAGAGCAGCGATTCCCAAACTGTGGGCCGCGAGAGGTCATTTACAATTAATAAATAAAATGTTTTTAATTTTCAATTTTGAAAAGTTTGAAATTAATATAAAAATATTTATGATTTAAATTACGTGTTATTCTTTTATCTGACCTATTTTTCTGACCGCCAAACAAAACAATGTCAAATGGGGCGCCCTCTTGTAGTATTAGTTTATGTTTTGATCAGAGTTGTGATCAGCGCCGCCGCTCCCATAACGCGCACTACGCGCTGCGCGTAGGGCACCACGTTCTGAGGGCTCCACAATCCACAGTTATAATAATTATAATGCCGATATTATTTCAGTCTAGAAATATTAGGCGCCTTTTAGGCATGTACAGGACTGTCTCAGAAAATTAGAATATTGTGATAAAGTTCTTTATTTTCTGTAATGCAATTAAAAAAACAAAAATGTCATGCATTCTGGATTCATTACAAATCAACTGAAATATTGCAAGCCTTTTATTCTTTTAATATTGCTGATTATGGCTTACAGCTTAAGAAAACTCAAATATCCTATCTCTAAATATTAGAATATCATGAAAAAGTATACTAGTAGGGTATTAAACAAATCACTTGAATCGTCTAATTAACTCGAAACACCTGGAAACACATTTTCAAATGTTTGATTTTGTTTTGCTGTTATAAATCTTTTTTTAACTTGGTCTGAGGAAATATTCAAATTTTATGAGATAGGATTTTAGAGTTTTCTTAAGCTGTAAGCCATAATCAGCAATATTAAAAGAATAAAAGGCTTGAAATATTTCAGTTGATTTGTAATGAATCCAGAATGCATGACATTTTTGTTTTTTTAATTGCATTACAGAAAATAAAGAACTTTATCACAATATTCTAATTTTCTGAGACAGTCCTGTATATCACAAAACAGGCAGAACAAGAGATATATGTAATCGCTCAGCACCCCACCCCCCCTGTTAACACTTCTCGGGTCGCATCGCTCTGTCTGCCGTGATGCGCGCCGCCACATCCGCGAACACAGCATGGTTTTTCCTGGGTCAAAATGGGTCTTCGCGCGCACCATCTATTCATGCACGTCGGGCTGTTGAGTGAGTGATCAGCAACTGGCCGCTCTGACAAGTCACGCACCTCACAGTTGCGTATTGATCAGACAAGAAGACACGCGTATCAACTCCAGTGTTTCCCCTACTATTATAACAGGGGGAAATCTGACCACCCGGGCCGTCACCCTGTAATTTTCGTCTACCCCCCCCGTCAACTCTTCTCGGCTCGCGCGCGCCAGAGCTCCGATGCCGGCGCGCGCCTCCCTCAGCCGGGAGGCGCACACAGGTGCGCACACCTCAGTGTTAAATTACGGCTTAGGCGCGCGCCCACATTTTCTCTATGCAGGAACCCCCCCCCCCCCCCCCCGTCGTCGTCAACGCTGGTTGTAATTTAAGGCTTGGGTGGGCCGCAGAAGATTTTCAGATTTCAAATTGGGCCGCGGCATTCTTGAGTTTGGGAACCGCTGTGGTAGAGAATATACGTCTGACTATTCTTTTTAAAAGGGAAACCTGGAAAACAAAACGTTTTCAGGGACGTTGGAGCAGCTGATACTGATCACCTCTTGTCATCGTCGAGTTGCTTTTTAGTCTTTGTGAAACTGGTTTGCATGCCATCCGGAGAAACAACGCAGTGTGGTAATTAGCAGTGGTGTATAGTAACGAAGTAGAAGTACTTTGTTACTTTACTTAAGTAGTTGTTTTGGGTATCTGTACTTTATTTTACTACTTATATTTCTGTTTACTTTTACTTTTACTTCACTACATTTTGCAATGAAAACTTGTACTTTTACTCCGATACATTTCCCCTGAAACAGTATCGTTACTCGTTACTACGGAAAAAAATAATCATGAGAAACATCAGGGACTGTTGTGGAACACACCGCAGCGCACCTGAACGCAGCACATCGGGGGCTGTTGTGGAACACGCCGCAGCGCACCTGAACGCAGCACGAACACCTTGGGATCAGTGGTGCTTGCCGCGTGTTTTCTCTTCCCAGTGATGCCCAGGATGCGAGCGGCTACAGATACGACTCATTTCATGTGGAGCAGCAATGGAAGCTACTCGAACAACCACGGGGACCAAGATCAACGTCCGTGGCCATATTTGGGCGAACTCTTTTCTTTTGTCGGAGTGAAAGTTCCTTCCTCCCGGATGAAGTGCCTCTTATGCCGACCGAAAGCTACGGAGATATTGGCCTTCAACAACTCACCAACCTCAGGAAACACATTGAGGTAAATTAAGATTAACCCCATGAGCCGCAACGTTAATGTTTATCATAAACCTGTTAAGATATCTAGCAGTGTTGCCCTCAGGATTGTAGTAAGTTATATCTTTGGCAGGAGGGGGGGAGACAGGTGTCTGATTGTCCTACACATGTTGTATGTTAGGCTAACGTTCGCTAGCTATCGTCAATTAAATGAGACAATTAGCGTGATTTGAGTAGTCTTAGCTATAATATAATGCTAATCATTACAGCATTATTATAATTATTTGTATTAATATTATAAGAGTGGCGGTCCAGTAATGGCGACGATATTGATTTGGGACTGTTGTTGTGTTTAACTACAGAGATACAAGTACATATTCACAAATCAACTCTGGATGCACGGACAGTGCATGAAACTAAATGTATAAACTTCAAATTAAAACAAACTATTTTGTACAAAACTTTAGGTTGGGGTCATGACATGTTAGGAAGTGTTATTAATTCTATCATGTCTGTAATACTCTCACTTTATTTCAGGAATGGATTACATCAAGCAGCACATGGAAGAACCCTCCCTGCAGCTAGGTGATGCCACCAGGTCCAGTTCATCTGATGAAGAGGACTTCTTCTTCGTCATCTCAAGCGCATGACAGCAGCAAACAGCTGGATGGAGACGTGGATCACGTTGACTTGCTGAAATGCTTCCCAACTGTGTGCTGCTGTCTGTGAAGCTAGACTCACTCTACCTGCATCAGGCCTGTGAAGCTAGACACACTCTACCTGCATCAGGGCCTGTGAAGCTAGACACACTCTACCTGCATCAGGGCCTGTGAAGCTAGACACACTCTACCTGCACCAGGGCCTGTGAAGCTAGACACACTCTACCTGCATCAGGGCCTGTGAAGCTAGACACACTCTACCTGCACCAGGGCCTGTGAAGCTAGACACACTCTACCTGCACCACCAGGGCCTGTGAAGCTAGACACACTCTACCTGCATCAGGGCCTGTGAAGCTAGACACACTCTACCTGCACCAGGGCCTGTGAAGCTAGACACACTCTACCTGCATCAGGGCCTGTGAAGCTAGACACACTCTACCTGCACCAGGTGAACGGCTCTTCAGCATCGCAGGACTCGTCTTCAGCCCCAGAAGAGCGACACTGACATCTGGCCATTTTGAAAATCAACTTCTTTTGAAGATGAACAATACATTTTTCACTTTAAAGTGATGATTCTGGTTGTTACTTTTGGTTCTGCTTTTTTCTGTGTTAATCGTGTTTTTATATTTTAGTAATTTCATAGTATTCATATATTGCTAAGTTCATCCTAGCTCATACTCCTTGTTCATGGCGGCCTAAACAAATAAACTTCAGAATTCTCACAATTCTGACCCTTTGTTTTTTTTATTAACAGCATTTACTTTTTACTTTTACTTTCAATACTTAAGTACATTTAATATCAGAAAATTACTTTCGATACTTAAGTACAAAAAATATCAGATACTTTAATACTTTTACTCAAGTAGTATTCTCATAGGTGACTTGTACTTTTACTTGAGTAATTTTCCAGTCAAGTATCTTTACTTTTACTCAAGTATGACTTTTGGGTACTTTATACACCACTGGTAATTAGTCTATTAGTTATTTGAATTGCTGTGTTAAATAACATTGATTCAGTGAGGGAATCGGAACTCGAAGAGAATGAAGGTTTGGGTTTTATCAAGTATTACTTTTATGTGTAGTCCTGTGTATAGCTTGAATTTTGGGATGTGTACTTGTTTTAGGGTTGTTATTTTATATTTCCCACTAACTAGTCTGAACCCTGGCTGTTCTGAGGATCCCGCACATCAACGGTCTCAGCCAATCAGAGGATGCCCTTCTCCTCTCAGTCAGTGTGAGGCCACCTTTCACTGCTCATCTGCCCGTCATCAGTGTGTGTGTGTGTGTGTGTCTGTCTGTATGCACTGTATGTGTGTGGGTGTGTTGCGTTAACATAGAACCGGTTCAGCCAGCAAAGTGTGTGTGTTTGTGTCTGGAACAGGTTAGGGTGTTTTTACTTTGAGGCCAATGGAAACTGATGACTGCATGTTGCCTTATTAAGCAAACTGACATTCACACACTGACTAAACGTTGCACCACACCTCTAACAACACACACACACACAGTACACTTTATATAACTCGCAATTACAAACCACACCAACACTAATCACCATGTTTGTGTTGGCATCAAAGCAGACTCGCTGATTTTATAAACAATACCAGTGAAATTAAAAAGGTTTTGTTGAAATCCAGCCACTGTGTCATGAATTTATTTGAAGGGGGAGAAAGACTGTGGAGCCTTGCTGAATTCGGATGTTTGTTACCAAGAGTTGAAAATAGAAACTTGATAGCTCTTACATGTCTTACATTGACTTCATTTTAGAAAAAAATTATTTTACTGAATTGTCCTGCAGCTTTAAATTCAGTTTATTTTCATGCTGTCCACGTTTTGTCTTTCTGGAGTAGGATCACTTGAGAAGATGTACAACGCGTGCAATTGGTCGGTGCGTTTCCTGGACCGCTGAACGAGCCGTAAAGGCTGGAACAGCTGCGCCGGTTAAATAGAAGCATCAATGAAAGTGTAACAATTCTCAATTATCTATCGGTCCAGAGACAAAGTCGACTGGGTGCGCACCGCAGTCCGCCGTTAGTGAGCCCTGGTCTAGAGGTAGTAGATCCAGCCAAGGAAAATAGTGAAAAATATGAAAATATAACAATAGTGAGTATATGTCAAATTAGGAATGGGATAGTACACTGAACAAAACTATTTAAGCCCTTCTTAGAGGTGATACATTTAAATATTTAAATATGGTTTGATACATTTCATTAAATCAATAACAAGGATGAAGATATTTATCTTTAATGGGTGCAACACAAAATGTAGGAATTCTTTAATGTATTAGATTTAGGTTAGATGGTGTACATATCAACGCAATGTAATGTGTTAAATTGGGGACTACCCTTTGCATATGCCAGATCTCATGCTGTCGTCTTTCCGCCTTCTCTTCTGACTGACCTGACCAGATGGGCAAGATAACGGACTCATACCAATTAAATAAATAACACTTCTGTCAACATTTTAAAGGTGGAATTGTTTCTTTTGCTGAATGTATGCCGATATTGTAAGCTTTTAAAATTGAACATGTTTAAGCGGATTTGAAGATCTCCACCATTGGATCCCATTCATTATTTATTCCATAAAACAATTAATCATTTGAAAATTTGAAAAGATAACAAATATTTGAAAATATACAGTAATAGGCTATGTAAACATAAAAATAAAAAAAAGATTGATTTAGCTGAAAGTATGAAGATCTTAGAACCTTTTAAAGTTGAAGACTTTCTCCATTGTGCATTCCAACTAATTAACAGGGAGGAAGCTGGAGAGGGAACCCACGCTGCCAATCTGAGAACATGCAAACTCCACACTGAGGGACCACCCCGACCGGGAATTGAACCCACAGCCCTCTTGCTGTGAGGCGACAGTGCTAGCCACTACACCACCGTGCAGCCCCACAAATCTAACCTTAAAAAAATCTAATAATAGAAAGAATTCCTACATTTTGTGTTACACCCATTAAATATAAATATGTTCATTTGTGTAATTCATTTAATTAAATGTATCAAACCATATTTAAATGTGTCACCTCTCAGCAGGGCTTGAATCGTTCTTTGAGCGCTGTAACTGGACAAATATAACTGTTATTGGATCAATATCACTGTAAAGTAACACAAATTAATTAAGTTATGAAAAATAATAAAAGAAAAACATTAAAACGTAATTAAAAGTACAAAAGTAATAAAAAAGTAAAAAGTAATGAAAAATTACAAAAGTAATAAAAAAAGTAAAAAGTACAAATGTAATGAAAAAGTACAAATGTAATGAAAAAGTACAAAAGTAATGAAAAAGTACCAAAGTAATGAAAAAGTACCAAAGTAATGAAAAAGTACAAAAGTAATGAAAAGGTTTTTTTTTAAGTAAATAAAAGTTTAATAAATTTAAAAAGTACTCAAAAGTCACAACAAATTTAAAGTTATAAAAAATTATTTAAAAGTTTAAAAGTTATAAAAAATTATTAAAAAGTAATAAAAAGTTACAAAATAGTTTAAAAGTTATAAAAAAGTTACAAAAATGTTTAAAAGTTATTAAAAAAATATTAAAAAGTAAAAAAGTACTTAAAAGTTATTTTTTTTAAAGTAATTAAAAAGTTATATAAAGGTAAAAATGGAATTACAAAGTTTTACAAAAGTTACACAAAATGTTAAAAAGTTCAACTGTAATAACAAATTCAAAACCATTCACACCTATCGTCAATTTAGAGATCAATTAACCTGAGCAAGACTATGGACTGTGGGAGGGAGCTGGAGAGGGAACCCACACTGACAAGGGGAGAACATGCAAAGTCCTCACAGAAGGACCACCCCAACTGGGAATTGAACCCACGGCCCTCTTGCTGTGAGGCTACAGTGCTAGCCACTACACCACCGTGCAGCCCCACACATCTAACCTAAAAAAACTAACCTCCATATAAAAAAGTTAAATAGTAATAAAAAAGATAAAAAGTAATGAAAAGTTATTATAAAGTCTTGGCATAAGCGCACACCGATTCCACATTAATTTTAGTGACTTCCGACCGACGGGCTCGGGCATCACTACCACCGGCGTGTATTACAATCTGACTGTATCTCCGCTTGTCCTTAGCCAGCAGTTTCAAACAAGACTCCACGTCGCCCGCTCTGGCCCCCGGGAGGCACACGACTGTGGTCCGCAGCTTCGCTATTTTCACGTTCCTGACTATAGAGCTCCCGATAACCAGGGTGTGTTCCTCAGCGGGTGTGTCGCTGAGCAGGGAAAACCGGTTCGAAACGTGAAGTGGTTGGTGCACAGCGGGCTTCTGTATAGACTTACTACTCCTGCGAACAGTTACCCACCCTCCCGGCTGCTCGGGCGCTGCCGGAGAACAGCTATCAGCTGACTGTAGCTCCGCGCCGACTACGGGAGAGGGCGGGCTAACTAGCATAGCTGTCTGAGCTTCTTTAGTGCTGTCCAACTGGAATAGTCAGTTGCACGTTTATTCAGCGAGAACAAAATGGGCGATCTGAACACGGCTGCCATACAATATCAAGAACGTCTATATGAGGGGAGAGTGAGGATGTAACCGTCTCGATATAACCTCAGGCAAAACAGGGCAACATTGAAACAACTGCAGATACAGAATGATGGCAGCGCAAAGATCACAGGACAAATACCAGGCTAGCCAGTGTGTGCGTGTGTGTGTGTGTGTGTGTGTGTGTGTGTACGTGTGTGTGTGTATATATTGACAGTTGCCTAGCTACTGTAGCAACAGTGTCTACTGCACTTCTGGTGGCAACAACTAAAACACATTTAACGGCCTCCTGAAACACAATCCAACTGGTTTCAATGTCCCAAAAACTAAAGAAGAAACATTAAAAAAGTTTGTAAATTAAATCACTTCTTTCTTTTTTTCTTTTTTTTTTAGAACCAAGGACTTTTAAAAAGAAATGGAATCAGAAATATATGCTTTTAAAAGCTTTTCAAGACCTGCAGATACCCAATTGTAAGTGTTTTTAACACATTATTTTTACTATGCATGATTTGACAGAATATTCTGTGTAGCTTTGTATGGCTTCGTGTGTGTTTGGCCTCAATGTTTAGAAACAGGGTTTTTAACCAGGAAGCAATACCCAATGCTCATCTTTCCTCAGCTGTTAGAGCGGAAACTTGAATTGTGTTCATGTGTTGCATGAGAAAACAAGAGCAGTTGTTCCACAAGTTATTACAAACACTTGAGGAATTTCTGGTGAAATGAGCGGATCATGCTTAACAATACAATGAAAACAATTATATTTGATGGCAATAAAAAAAAACATCTCGGGTTTGAATATTTCCCTTAATGTAAAGATCAAATAGCTTCGATGAAGAATTCAAACAAGCTGGTCGAGAATATACGTCTGACTATTCTTTTTTAAAGGGAAACTGATAGGTTTTTTCCTCTCTATATCATGTAAAATATTCACGGTCAAGGAGGTGAGAAATGAATCACAGACAACGTAGTATCTTTGAAAGCTTTGTACAAAGGGGAAGCTCAGACGCACGTGCTTCGAGCACGACGACCTCCAAGACATTCCGCCGAGCACCCCTTTGGTCCAGCCTTTTATTGAAAGCTTAATCACACACACACACAACAACAAAGGAGAAGTGGAACTGAGGACATGTTGACATATTCCTTTCGTCTGGTTTATTATCACTTCCTTATCCGACTCCCCAAACCCATAACACAACCTTCGGGTGGGAACGCGGAGTTCGGGAAGCTCCTCTGATTGTTTAGTTTAAGATATGGTAAGCAATAACATAACATACATTTATATCTCTGTCAGAAACCTGGAAAACGAAACGTTTTCAGGGACGTTGGAGCAGCTGATACTGATCACCTCTTGTCATCGTCTAGTTGCTTTTTAGTCTTTGTGAAACTGGTTTGCATGCCATCCGGAGAAACAACGCAGTGTGGTAATTAGTCTCTTAGTTATTTGAATTGCTGTGTTAAATAACATTGATTCAGTGAGGGAATCGGAACTCGAAGAGAATGAAGGTTTGGGTTTTATCAAGTATTACCTTTATGTGTAGTCCTGTGTATAGCTTGAATTTTGGGATGTGTACTTGTTTTAGGGTTGTTATTTCATATTTCCCACTAACTAGTCTGAACCCTGGCTGTTCTGAGGATCCCGCACATCAACAGTCTCAGTCAATCAGAGGATGCCCTTCTCCTCTCAATCAGTGTGATGCCACCTTTCACTGCTCATCTGCCCGTCATCAGTGACCGTGTTTACATGCATTCGAATAACTGGCTTAGTCGGACTGAAATCGAATTATCCGTGTCATGTAAACACCTTTGTTCGACTATGTGCGGTCCGACTACGATCCGATTAACACCCCTGGAGAACTCGATCCGATCTGGTTGATAATTCGACTATCTCGGCATGTCACGGTGAATTGGATTAGGAACTGGACTTTGCGTCTTCGCGCATGCTTGAGATCCCGCCGCCCTCCTCCCTCCCATGTCGTGACCCGGAAGTCGAAAGAGACGATAAGTTGTCACTGCCGGGAGCCTGGCCGGCAGAAAACAAACAACGCTATGGAGAACACAAGAGCCACCACACATTTCTGGACCGAAGAGCAGACAGAATTTATGCTTAATGTTTTGAAGGAGTTGAACATACTAAAGTTCATGGTTCTTTCTCGAAATGTTGATGTTGTTGGTGGTGAAGAGGTCAAGCGGAAATGGCTGTATCACCACGAGTTGTAATGAAAACAGCGCCACCTATCGTATCGGATATGACATGCTTTCGGCCAATGATTCAAATTACTCACTGCCATGTATATTGGGATAACAGCAGATCCCCCAAAAGATAGCATAGTCCGACTAAAGCAAGATTCGAATTATACCATCATGTAAACACACTGAGTGTGTGTGTGTGTGTGTGTGTGTCTGTCTGTCTGTATGCACTGTATGTGTGTGGGTGTGTTGCGTTAACATAGAACCAGTTCAGCCAGCAAAGTATGTGTGTGTGTGTTTGGAGCAGGTTTGTGTGATGACTATCGATAATAAATTTGTCTGTAACCGGTAAGATAGATAGATAGATAGATAGATATATACTTTATTAATCCCCAAGGGGAAATTTGTCGAGCCAGTAGCAGCAACACACAAGAATAAAAATAAAAATAAAAAACACAAATATAAGAAGGGTTAGGGTGATCTGGCAAGAGGTGAACTGTTGTAGAGCCTCATAGCCGTCGGCAGGAATGTTCTCCTGTATCTCTCCTTGTGGCAGCGGAGCGTGAGGAGACGTCTGGAGAAAGTACTCCTCTGTCCCTGTAGGAGGTGGTGGAGAGGGTGGTCCGGGTTGTCCAATATGGACACCAGTTTCTTCAACGTCCTCCTCTCCACCACCTGTTCCAGGTGCTCCAGCTGGCAGCCGATGATGGAGCCAGCCTTCCTAACCAGTTTGTTAAGACGGCTGGTGTCACCGGCTCGATGCTGCTCCCCCAGCAGACAATGGCAAAGTGCAGCACACTGGCCACAACCGACTGGTAGAATAACTCCAGCATCTTGCTGCACACGTTGAAGGATCAAAGCTTTCTCAGGAAAAAGAGTCGACTCATCCCCTTCTTGTACACAGCGTTGATGTTGGCCTTCCAGTTCAGTCGGCTGTCGATGGAGACGCCCAGGTACTTGTACTCCTCCACCATGTCCACGTCCACTCCCAGGACACTCAGAGGTGTAGGAGCTGTCGCCTTCCTCCTGAAGTCCACCACCATCTCTCTGGTCTTGGCCACGTTCAGCCGCAGGTGGTTCTCATCGGCCCACTTTACAAAGTCACTCACCACTGCCCTGTACTCCTCCTCCCGTCCATCCCTAATACACCCGACCACTGCAGAATCATCAGAGTACTTCTGCAGATGGCATGACTCCGTGTTGTACTGGAAGTCACTGGTGTACAGGGTGACTGTGGGGCTCCAACATCACTGACCACCGTTCCAGACAGCACACGGCCCATTCTGACAAACTGTGGTCTGCCTGTGAGGTAGTCAGTGATCCAGGAGATGGTGGACGCGTCCACACCGGCCACCCGCAGCTTCTCACTCAGCAGCAGTGGCTGGATGGTGTTAAATGCACTGGAGAAGTCAAAGAAAGTGACTCTCACAGAGACACCGGTTCCATCCAGGTGCGACTGAGCTCGTTGCAGCAGGTAGATGATGGCGTCGTCCACTCCCACATGAGGCTGGTAAGCAAATTGCAGAGGGTCCAGCGACGATTTCACCTGCGGCCGGAGGTGGGCCAAGACCAGCCTCTCCAGCACCTTCATCACATGGGAGGTGAGGCGACCGGTCGGTAGTCGTTGAGGCCAGATGGTGCTGACTTCTTGGGACAGGGACCAGGCACGACGTCTTCCACAGCACGGGACTTCCCCAGCCTCAGGCTGAGGGTGAAGAGGCGCTGCAGGACACCAGACAGCTGGGTGGCGAGGTCTTTAGGACCCTGGGGCTGATGCCATCAGGACCTTCAGCTCTGCGCTGGTGTAGTTTCTCCAGCTGTCTTCTCACCTGGTCAGTCGTCACAGAGAGGGGAGGAGGAGCCCATTGTTATTGAGGGCTCGGTCGATGTGCAGCTCAGCAGGGGGACAGAGGGGAGGAGGTGTTTGGGAGGTGTGATGTGTGGAGGAGACGGGGAGGGCTGTGAACTGAACCTATTGAAAAACAGTTCAGCTCGTTGGCCCTCTCCAGGGAGCCCCCTGGCTGTCTCCCTCCCACCTTGAAGCCAGTTATCTGCTTCATGCCAGACCACACCTCCCTTGTGTTGTTCAGCTGGAGTTTGGCCTCCAGCTTCCTCCTGTAGGAGTCCTTGACCTCCCTGAGCTTCACCTTTAGGTTGCGCTGGGCTCTCCTCAGCTCATCCCTGTCTCCAGACCTGAAAGCAGCTTTCTTCATGTTAAGAAGCGCCTTCAGGTCCCTGGTGATCCAGGGCTTGTTGTTGGGAAAGCAGCGCACAGTCCGTGATGGGATGGTGGTGTGTTCACAGAACTTGATGTATTCCGTGATGCAGTCGGTCATACTGTTGATGTCCTCCCGTGCGGTCCACACAACACATCCCAGTCCGTTGACTCAAGCAGTCCTGTAGAGCGTCGTTAGCCTCCAGAGACCACCTCCTCACAGTCCTGGTGGTCACCGGCAGCCTCTTCACCAGAGGAACATACCTGGGTGTCAGCGGACCAGGTCATGATCAGACCTGCCGAGGGGAAGGGCAGTGGCGCTGTATGCGTCCTTAGTATTAGCATACAGCAAGTCCAGAGTTTTATTGTTCCTTGTTGGGCAGTCTATGTATTGATGGAAGGTTGGCAGAGCTTTATCCAGTGTGGTGTGGTTAAAGTCACCAGTGATAGCCATGAATGCTCCAGGCTGATGATTCAGCAGAGCAGACACAGTGGAGTGGATGGTGTCCACAGCTTCCTCAGCGTCAGCTGATGGCGGCACGTACACGACAACCACAATGGCGGACGTGAACTCTCTCGGCAAATAGTACGGGCGCATCCCCACGGCCAACAGTTCAATGTTCGGGCTACAGAAGCGCTCCTTCACGCACACATGGTCCGGGTGGCACCACCGTTCATTCACATAAACAGCGATCCCGCCCCCCCTCTTCTTACCGCTCTGTGTAGCGTCTCTGTCAGCCCGAACAGTCCTGAAGCCGGGCAAAGACGCGCTGTGATCCGGATAGTCCGCGTGCAGCCACGTCTCAGTGAAGCACAGGAGACTGCTCTCACGGAAGATCCTCTCGGACATTACCAGCGCGCCGAGCTCATCCGTCTTATTCGCCAAAGACCTCACGTTCCCCGTTATGATCGACGGTACCGAGGGTTTGTATCTCCTCGTTTTAGCCCTCCGCTTGACACCCGATCTGCAACCGCGAGCCCTTCTCCGTAGCTCCAGCGGGATCACAGGTCTGTCTCCAGGCAGAAGCTTCGGCCTGCACAGCGCGATCAGCTGAGCACGCGAGTAGACGACGGGCCCCGTCATTGTTTTGCTGTAGCTCTCCGATACACACGACAAAGTGAACAAAAGCCACAGTAGAATTATCGAAAAAAGTAGTTATGGTCCAGTGTCCGACCGTAACTAAGACAAACGTGAAAGAAAAGAAAAAGAAAAAGAGAGGAAAAGTGCAAAAAAAAGACAATAAAATAAAAGCAAAACGCCACTACTGGAACAAGCAGCCGTTGGCACAGCGCCATTTCCTGACCGTGCCATTTAATGATTGGCTACATTTGAACAACGTAGAGAGTATAAATAAAAATGAAGGCAAGTTGTCAAAGGGATCTTCTCTCTTGGACAGAGACTTCACGTCAGCCGACACACGTTTACAACGAATTTACACAGAACATCACCGACAGCCGCAGTCGACCCAGATTCGGTAAGAATACATCCGTTTGTCCTTCACATTCTTGTTGACTCGTTGTCAGCAATGTAAAACAGCGAGTCAGGAAAGGATTCAACAATAACAGTTGTCCATGATTGTTGACTTTATAATTTTAAGTTTTACAAAACAACATTTGTAAAAAATACCCATTTCAGTAACCACAGCATGTGCTGCAACAACCTGAAGCTGCAGTGAAAGTAGAGTTAACGTTCGACGCTTGTGCATTGAGGAAGCGGCTGCCGCGTTTCCACCATCTCACTGAGGAATCCAGAGCACCACAACGCAAAGATAACTACAAGGTATAAGAACGGCACAGCAAGCCTGCGCGCTGAATGTCTCGTGCCTTTTATCGGTAGCATGTTCTTTTACTAAACGTTTTTCTTTTTTGGTGATTGTTACGTGTCAGTGTTGTATGTGTGTGTTCCCCTCCCCCCCTTGTGTTCTCTTCAGGTGAAATCAATCGCCACCTAAACCGGCCAATCCAACTCACCTGGGTGCAAGAAGGCGAGCTGGCCAATCGGCTGAGAGGGCCCTGTTTAAAGCCGAGAAGACGGAAGACTTTGGGGTGGTGGTTTTTGGGGAGAGTGTTAATGTGGACACTGCCACCGAGTGATCGAAGGTTTGTGGTGAGAGGTTGTGGACAGTAGGTAAGTTTGGGGTACCCTGTACATTTATGCACTCATGTAGGTACTATGTGTCTAGAAACACTAGGTTAATGGTTGTTGCTGCCTCTGTATTGTTTTGACGCAAACTTTGTTAGAGATGCTAGTGGAGCCATTTTGTTTGTTTCTTTTCAGAGGTAGATAGCCAGGCCTAGTTTTGTTATCTTGAGTTCATTTGTTTGGCGCAACTGTCCCGATCTCTCCCACGTTATTGAACCTTTGTCTTGTGTATTATAAATAAATATTCTTTGACCACGATACTCCTAATTTTGAGCGTTTCCACTTATTCTTTGACTGTCCTGTGTTCGTTCCCCCCGCTTATCCCTTAGACCAAAAGGGGACGTAACAGTGATATAGATGGCTGCTCTTCCATTTGAATACCCCAATGGCGCTACGAAAGGGCTAAGGAAGAGGTTTAAAGACAGGACACTGCGTGGCAATGAAGACATTCTTTATTACGATAACCATGATTCTGGTGAAAAAGCAAACCTGATTTTCTTCACCACAAACCTGAGAGAATGGCAAAACGCAATGGAGACACAGTATGTTGAACTTCAGGAAAGTCAGACACATTCCCAAATCCTACTCAGTTCAGAGAAATACGGTACCATATCGTTGTATCATATTGGAAAAGTTGTGGTAATGGGCATGGCATTAATGAGAAGGTTTGAGTACGATTTTCCAGAGATGAGACAACGTACCCAGAGAACAAACCCACTCCCAGAAATGGCAGCATTAAACATAAACAATGAGGACAGTTCTCCCGACCAGCCAGAGGGCGCTCTTCCAACCCAAACCAACCCATCCATGCCAACCACACCTGATGATATAGATTGATAAAATAGTAAGAAGGAAAATAAATATATAAAATGGATAATTCCAAGT
Organism: Pseudoliparis swirei; assembly: GCF_029220125.1. Classification (NCBI taxonomy): domain Eukaryota; kingdom Metazoa; phylum Chordata; class Actinopteri; order Perciformes; family Liparidae; genus Pseudoliparis; species Pseudoliparis swirei. The sequence continues at coordinate 7,370,760 of NC_079400.1, read as the reverse complement.
AACTGCTTGTTAACGCTCTAATTATTAAGATTAATTTCATGGATAGGTAACTGGATTGTAAAATCAACTACATATTGTTTTCTGATTTGTTATTCAGTTTGTAATTTACGCTACAACTTCTTTCTGGTGTTCAAATATTAGTTTAGAATCGTGTCCCAAGAGTTAAATCTATACAGACTACGTATCTTCTGATCGAGTCTGGTGACCGTGTCTGAATGTTGTGGGGAAGTAGAGTCGTCTTGTACTCACTGAGCAGGTGGTAGTTGGAGTCCCTCTCGTATTTGAAGGTCAGTCTTCCATAGCTGACATGGTTGAGATTCTTCAGCCACTCGAAATAGGACACCGTCACACCGCCAGCATTCAGGTACATGTCCTGCAGGATGAAACGCGTCACACACACACACACTTTGATCTTTGCTCTTCTGTGTATTGAAATATTTTTTAGGAACTTTCATGTATTTTTTCTTTTAAGATTTTATTTGGGAAGAACTGCATTTCAGTTAAATAAAAAGACACTGGAACTTTCTCATGTATTTTAAGACGTTATGCTTTTGTGAAAGTGTAAAATAAAATAAAAAGTTAAGTATAACACATAATCTGCAGATAAATCTGTTGCTTACACAATAAAAGATGGATTTTAGTCAACATAACTCTTGCTTCCTGTTTTCTGAATAATTTACTTGTCACTTGTTTGGTTTAAGCCTTTGTGTCTTTTGTTTACAAAGTGTATTTAACATTTTTTATTTTGAGGAATAAAATATTCATGACCAAATAACTAACAATTCAATTCTAACGTGAAGCTCCTTCATAAGCAAAATCCCGATAGGTGCTGTCACGTCACGGGCTGTCCCTAGTGCCGTCTAGGGTGGGGCAGTGCAAGGGAGCAATAAAAACTGGCAAAATGCAATGTTTAAAATGAACAGGAAGGTTTATTCATTCCAACAAAAATAAGAAAAAGTCCATAGTCCAACAAAAAGCATCCCGGGGGAGAAAAAGGTTCTTTAAACAAAACTTATCTTCAAAGAAAGTCCACTTATCAAAGTCCTCCTCTGGGTTGTTCTCTTGGGCTGGGGTTCATCCGGGAGGCCCTTCCACTCCTGGCTTGTCCAGCTCCTTCCCTCTTTGTGCTTCTTCTTCTTCTTTTTAGATTTTTTGGCAGATGGCATCCAGTGAACGGTGCATTTCCGCCACCTGCTGTAGTGGAGTGTGGACCAGAGACCCTATCCCCTTACAAAACCAAACAAAACAAAACAAAATACCCACAAAACAAAATCAATAAAACAAACAAAACAAAAGGGAGATTAAAAAATGTCAGTGCTTTAAATTATATTGCTTAATCCTGTTTCTTTCAAATATTGTAATACCTGTCCTGCCCCCAAATTTTACGCATCTGCTAGATTTAGTTCCTCCACTCCCAGCTTCCTCTTCAACATGTGTCGCTCAAGTGTGTATCTCTGACAATGACAAATTATATGCTCTACAGATTCTGGTACTTGACAGTGCTCACATCGTCCTGTTGGGTGTTTATTTACGAGATGCAGTGTTTTGTTCAGCCTTGTGTGCCCGATCCTCAGCCTGGTTTCTATGTGTTCTTCTGCGGTGCTTCTTCTAGCTGGCCTCCCTTTGCCAACTTCCCTCTGCACAGCATACAGATGTCTTCCTGTTTCCCCTACATCCCAACTATGCTGCCATTCCTTAATAATGTTTCTTTTGATAATTGTTTTAACTTCTGCTTTGCTGTGTAAAATGTCCATCTTGTGCTGCCTTTCTAACGCTTGTTTTGCTAGTGTATCTGCTCTTTCGTTTCCTTGTACCCCCGTGTGCTGGTACCCACATAAATGCTACGACAATACCCATATTCTTTAGACGGAACAGTGTTTCATATATTTCATTTATTAAATCCTGCCTGCTATGTGAAGTGAATGATTGTAATGAGAATAGTGCTGAACTAGAGTCTGAACAGACAATGACTTTTTCGACCCGAACCTCCTCTACCCACTGCAGTGCTGTTAAAATGGCCAATGTCTCAACTGTATAAACAGACAGATGCTCTGAGGTTCTCCTTTTAACTTCATATCTTAAGGACGGTATGGTGACTGCAAACCCAGTTCTCCCTGTATCAGGGTCTTTTGATCCATCTGTAAATGCTGGAATAAATGATAAGTATGTCGTCTCCAGTCTATCCTCCACCATTCCTCCCATGTTATTATTGTCTTTAAATTAGAGCTGTGAAACGATTAAAAATTTTAATCGGGTTAATCACAGGTTTTTGTGGATTAATCACATATTACCTATATTCTCGGTATATTTTGTGAGAACATAGAGATTTATGACAAAAGACGGATATATACAATGGTGCTGCAACTCAGCAGTTATTTAGCAGTTTTCTTCCATATGGAACATTAATACATCTTCATCCTAAACAGAATGTTTAAACATAACATTTTTCTCTTGTTTGTCAACCATTAACTCCACCATGATACAATCTAAAGGCCTCTGGTCTTCCTTTAGCAGCTGCTGAGGCAAACTGACTGTGTGGGTTTTCTTCATGAACTGGGCCGTGATGAAAGGGACGGCGGGGACACCGCTGCAAAGCTGAAACCTCACCGGCCCGGACACGGACAGGTGGACAGATTGACAAGTGACTTTTGTTTTGCTCGGTCCCGATGCGCGCGCAGGGAGCTCTGCGGCGCGCGAGACGGAGATCGATAAGTGTTAACGCAACGCGAAGAGACAGAAATGACATGCTGCTGTGGAGATACGATCAACAACAGACGTTTAGTTTAATAAAAGAACAAAGACGTGCTATAGAGAACATGTCAGGGGGCGGGCCAATCTTTTTAATGTCATGCGATCTACCAACACTATAACGCCGCGATCGACTGGCAGGTCGCGATCGACGTGTTGAGACCCCTGATCTACAGGAAGTAAAAGTCGTAACAAGGTTTCCGTAGGTGAACCTGCGGAAGGATCATTACCGATGAACAGACCGTCTGCATGAGAGCGGACAGAGTTCAGATTGAAGTGGTGTATTGGAAGCTCATTTTGCAAGTGACTTTTTTTTCGTCCCGACGACCAACAACAGACGGATTGGAAGCTCATTCTACGCATGCGTTAAATGCGTAAAAAAATAAAAAACTAGTTAAACCTGTAATTGAATTAACTTGAGTTAACGCGTTATTTTTCACAGCACTACTTTAAATGCTTGGGCTTTGTCTAAAAAATAAAGATCAACTGACACTGAGGGAAATAGCCATGGTGGTGTAATTGATAGCGGTATTGCAGGGGTGAATGTTATCTGATCCAACGACATATCTTTGGCTAATTTTCCACTGCTCCATGCGAAACACTCCTGTTTGGCCCGGTCTCTTTCCCAACATGGCAGAAGCACTTTTTTAGTTGGATGCCTTTCTCCAGAATGCCCTTGCAGGTTGGCCCAGTAATTTAAAGTTAGGAGCTTGCGTCTCAAATGCAGCGGCATCTCACCCATCTCCACCTGCAGAGCAGCCACAGGGCTGGTCTTAAAAGCACCACAACACAGTCTCAGAGCTCGGGATTGCAACACTTCCAGCTTCTTTAGTGAAGTTTTTGCAGCTGATCCAAATACGACACAGCCATAGTCAAGGACTGACCTCATCAGAGCGATATAAATATTTTTAATCGCAGCCCTGCTGGCTCCCCATTCTGACCCTGTTAGACACCTCATTAATAATAATAATAATAATAATGCATTTCATTTTTATCGCACTCTTCCTTCAAAGAATCTCAGTGCCACACATATAGTAAAAACAAATAAAACCGATTAAAACATAGTTAAAGCAACCCATAAAAAGAAAAAAAATCAGAATGTAATAGCTGACAATAAATTAACTCAAGGTAAAAGAAATGCCTTCCTGAATAAAAAGGTTTTTAGGCCAGTTTTAAAAGAGTTCAGTGTGAGTTTCCCTCAGGTGGTCAGGGAGACTGTTCCACAAGCGTGGCGCTGCCGAGCAAAAGGCCCGTTTTACATTTCTTTACTATCCTCTGAATATGCTCATTCCATGTTAATTTATCATCGAGCCACACACCAAGGAACCTAAAAACTCTCACTTGTTCAATTATTTGTCCGTACATCTCGATCTGAGCATCAACTCCTCTTTTCCTAGTAAACATGATTGTTTTAGTTTTCCCCACAGAAAATGTGAATCCCCATGAATAAGACCACCTTTCTACCACTTTCACAGCCTCTTGTACTTTACCTTTAATGTGATTTATGTTCTTCCCCCTCTTCCACAGTGCACCATCATCGGCAAATAGAGATCGGCCAATATCACCCTGGACTTGAAGGAAAACATCATTTATCATGATGGAGAACAGTATCGGACTAATGACACTACCCTGAGGTGTACCATTCTCTACCAGGTATCGTCTAGATCAGCGGTTCCCAAACTTTTTAGGCCACGCACCCCCTTCTACATCCCGACCGGGTTCACGCACCCCCAATCCCCCACACCTTTAAAAAAAAACGCAAGAGCCTATTTATAGCCGCATAAAATCTAAGTGGTGCTAAGTGAGAGTGTGCTCACCTGCCGCGCGCGAGCCGAGAAGAGTTGTTGACGGGGGGGGGGGGGGGGGGGGTAACATTTGGCCACATACTTACATCTATTAATGCGACGGATGGGCCTGCATCTTTGCACAAAGCTCTCAGATGTTTGGCGCAATTGAAGTCAAAGTCAAAGTCAGTTTTATTTGTCAATTTTCCATATGTGCAAACATACAGAAGATCGAAATTGCATTTCTCTTCTGTCCAACATAAAGTGAATTGTGCAACATATAGACAGAGTGCAAAAATAGTTTAAAAAAACATGTAAACATATAGACAACATAAAGTGCATAGACAACAGAAAGTGCAAAAATAGTAAAAAACATGTAAACATATAGACAACATAAATTGTGCTAGCAGCATTCAGACATGTGAGTCTGAGAGAGGACGGAGTGGGAGGATGGGGAGAGAGTTCAGCTTCCTGACAGCCTGGTGGATGAAGATGTTGGACAGCCTGGTGGTGTGAGCCCGGAGGCTCCGGTATCTCCTCCCAGAGGGCAGGAGGCTGAAGAGACCGTGTGAGGGGTGGCAGGGGTCACTCACAATCGAGGTCGCTTTGCGGGTGAGGCGGGTGTTGTATATGTCCTGCAGGGATGGGAGGGGGGGGAGTGAGGCACCCATGATCCTTCCAGCTGCCTTCACTATGCGCTGCAGGGCGTTCCTGCTGTGGTCTGTGCAGCTTCCGCCCCACACAGTGATGCAGTTGGTCAGGATGCTCTCGATGGTGCCGCGGTAGAAGGTGCACATGATGGATGGGGGGCTCCCTGCTTTCCTCAGTTTCCGGAGGAAGTAGAGGCGCCTCTGTGCTTTCTTTGCCAGCGATGTAGTGTTGGCTGTCCACGAGAGGTCCTCACTGATTTCCACCCGCAGGAATTGAAGACAGTTTAAGCCTCAAATCCTACTTAATTAAAAAAAAATTATGTTTAATATTCATCATTACACCATTAGACCACCATTACATTTTTCCTCTCGCGCACCCCCTAGAGGCAGCTCGCGCACCCCTGGGGGTGCGCGCACCACACTTTGGGAATCCCTGGTCTAGATAGTGCTGCCCCAATTCTGACTTGAATAAACCTGTTCATTAAAAAATCTTTAATCCAATTATATGTTCTCCCCCCTATTCCCATCATATTTAATTTGATCAATAACCATTCCCTCCAAACCATATCATAAGCCTTTTCCACATCAAAGAACACAGCCATCACTGACTCCTTATTCACCTGGGCCTTTCTGATTTCTGTTTCTAAACAAATAATTGGGTCCATAGTACCTCTACCTTTCCGAAATCCACTTTGATAAGGTGTTATCATTCCCCTGGACTCCATATAAAATCCTAGTCTATCTGTATTCATTCTTTCCATTATGTTACCTACATGGGATGTTAATGCTATGGGTCTGTAATTCATTGGGTTTGATGAATCTTTACCTGGTTTCCTGATTGGGATAATCACAGCTTCTTTCCAAGATCTAGGTAGTGTCCCCACTTGCCAAACCTTATTATAAAAAATTAACAATTTCATCATTGCTCTACTACCTAAATGCTTAAGCATTGTATAACAAATTTCATCCTTTCCTGGTGATGTCAGTCCTCCTCTTTCTATTGCTCTTTTCAGTTCTTCTAATGTAAATGGGGCATCACTAGGACTATTAGTATCATCTCTCTTTCCAAGAACATCGGGGTGAGCTGATTGTGTCCTTTCCCGTCCTCTCTTACCTTCTACCGTCAGGTTGTCAGAGCTGTGGATTTCTGTTAGTGCTTTTGCAATTATCTCTGCCCTCTCCCCATCTGACGCTGCTGTTTCCTCCCCCCTCTTCAACACTGGATACTGCCACACTTTCCTAATTCCTCTCATGCTTCTAATCATCCCCCAAATCTCTCCCACAGGTGTTGCTCTTCCAATTCTGCTACAATAATTCTGCCAGCTTTCCCTTTACGAATGATTCTACGAACCTTTGCTTGTGCTAGTTTGTATTCTATTAAAGTTTGGAAATTATGCGATCTTCTTAATACCTTCAGAGCTTTGTTCCTTTCTTTTACTGCTCTCCCACACTCCTCAGTCCACCAGGGGACTGCCTTTCTTTTCATCCTTCCTTTACTTTTAGAAATTGTTTGAGTCGCTGCTTCCAGTATTGTAAGTGTCATTTTTGTATCAATCTCCTCAATATCTTCATTGATTTCAATTGTATCCATTTCACGCTCACATATATATTCAAAAAGTTCCCACTTTGCCCTACTAAATACCCACTTACCTACTGTGTCTCTCTGTTCTTTCCTCCGTTGTATTGACACTTTACAATTTATTGGGAAGTGATCTCTCCCCACTGATGTTTCATCCTCTATATCCCACTCACATATCGCTGCTAAATTTCTTGATACAATAGTTAAATCTAGCGCAGATGTGTTCCCCGTGTGGACATCTAATCTAGTCCCTCTGCCATCATTTAAACACACTAGATTATTTTCTTCTAGTAACTCTTCTATTGCCTCTCCGTTTGCATCTGTTCTTACGCCACCCCATAGTGTGCTATGTGCATTAAAATCTCCACACAGCACCACCTTGTTGCCACCCATCCCTTCAATTTGTGCCACTCTATTCGCCTCTAATTTTTTACAAGGATTATAAAAATGTATTACCATTATCTTTTCTTCGCTAGCCCAGATCTCCACTGTTACATACTCTAGTTCAGTTCCTGTCTTTACTTCTCTAAATGTAATGTCTTCACCAATGAATGTGGCACCTCCTCCTCCTACACCACCCTCCCTATCACCCCTAACACACGTGTATCCAAATATTCTGAAATCCAAATTCGGCCTAAACCATGTTTCCTGTATGCATATGACATCTGGTTTAATAGATACATTTTCAACATATTTTTTTAATTCTTGTCCATTAGCCAACAAACTCCTAGCATTCCATTGTAGTAGGTAAAGCATTGTGTTTTAAACCTATCCGTCCCCTACTTGCTCTTGACTTGCTTGAATACTGAGATCATTTCTTACTTCCTCCCACGTTAATCCTCTGATATCTAAATGGTTAACTGCTGCTTTAACAATGATCTGGATTCTCTCCGTCTTGGATTTGACCTCCATTGTAGCATTCACTACCCCTGCTATGAAAGTGACTAGCTTTTTTAAATCTATCATTATTTTCCCCTCACTTGGCTGCTCTAGGACTGCTGTGGGCTGTTTTACTGCCTTAGTTTTCCCCTCCGTCCCTCCACTCTGGCCCATTCTCTTCACTGCCTCTGCATAGGTGATTTTATTCTGCACCCTCACCTGCTGTACTTCCCTCTCCCTTTTCATCACCTCACACCCATAGTAAGCCACGCTGTGCTCTCCCCCACAGTTACAACACTTTGGTTGCTCATGTCTACATTGTCCGTACTCGTGATCTTCTCCACACCTTGCACACCTCCTTCTGCCTTTACATGCTTTAGCTGTATGTCCAAACCTTTGACAGTTGTAACACCTCATAGGCTTTGGTATAAACTCCTTCACTGTGTACCTTATGTAGCCTAATGACACTTTCTGTGGCAGCTCTTCCTCCTCAAAATCCAGCACAACGTAATCCCTGTCTTTCCTGACCCCGTCTCGAGTCACCTGCAGCCTTCGGGCTCCTTTCAAAGTTCCTCTAAGGTTCGCTTTAATTTCCTCCATCGTGACTCCAACCGAGACCCCCCAAATCACTCCCTTACTCCACGTACTTTCTTTTTGGATATGATTTGAGCTCACTTATTTGCACCGTCCTATTTCCTTAATCCTGTCCGCTCGCTCTCTTTGCTCTTCATTTCTACAAACAATCAATAAGTTTCCGTCTTTCAAAACTTTCGCCATGACAATATCTCCAATCTGATTTTTTAACACGGTGGTTAGTTTCACCGGGCTCATGGCAGAAACCCCTCCCTCTTCTCCAAATCTCAAAATGACTTTAAACTCCGAACTGTCTGGCTCGTCTGATCCTCCATCTCTACTACTCTTGTGACTGTCTCTCTTCGTGTTAGTCGCACCAACATTACCCCCTCCTGTCACACTCCTTCCCTTAGTAGGCCTACTTTGGCTAGTATCCATACATTTGTCACTTTCTCCCAGGTCAGAATCTCCCCACTCTGGTCCAGTCACATCACAGTTGTTTCGCCCCATCACAATTTTCTTCATGTCCTTATGTTTCCTCATTTTGGAAACTTCTTTTTTCCAACCTCCAACTGACAGATGTGCCTTGACGACAGAATCATCTGCCAGGTTCCTCTCACTGTTTTGTTTTGTAGTTTTCACCATCCAATTCTTATCCGCCGCGTTGCAACCAGCAGGAACGAACCAGCTCCTCCAACGTCCAGCTGCTCTCACCCCTCTTTGTGCTCTGCCCTCTGTCTCCTCTTAAGCTTCCCAGCCCTGCCTCAATTAGATGTCCTAAGCACCTGCAGCTGGGTGAGTGGTGAGGCAGTCTGGGAGATGTAGTTTCCAACTGAGCGGCCATTTTGTCAGGTGGCCACTGTAATCGAGTGGGAACATAGCGTCCCTCCAGTACCTGTCCCCTTGTGATGCCACAGTGCCAATACATTTGTGATACCACTTTTGGGAAATAACCAACACTGGTCTAACTTTGGCAAACATGTGTATGTTCATGTAGTTACCCCATCACTCCGAAATTGATTAATTGAGTTAAATTTGATGCCACAGTGAAGTTTTCTAAAAAAGATTGTCGCAGATAATATGGTTTGTTTTGACATTTCAGAAACCGATTTATTCAGCAGAGCTGAGGGAAATGAGTAAACAAATAATATAATTTATTTTTATTTTTAAAGCTTCATATCTGAATGTTCAGAGTGTTTCCAATGTTGTAGTTTGCATTTCTGTGTGCGTTATGTGTGCTCACAGGAAGAACCATGACGTTGTTCTCCAGGAAGAACTCGTCAGCAGCTGGAGTGGTGGGTCCATTGGCACCTTCAGCAATGATCTGGAAGAGACCAACAACACACATACACACTTCACATGACTGCAAACAAGTTGTAACTCATGTGGAGTAAACTACCAGCTTAAAGCACGGCATTGAGGACAGATATCATTCTGTTTCGTGTGCAGTAGTGAGTTAGTTCGTTGGCTACAGTAGACCGCATGAACAGATGTGTAGAATGACTTGTCTCGTGTTGTAACTCTAGAGTAGCAGATATTCTGTGTAGCTTTGTATGGCTTCGTGTGTGTTTGGCCTCAATGTTTAGAAACAGGGTTTTTAACCAGGAAGCAATACCCAATGCTCATCTTTCCTCAGCTGTTAGTGCGGAAACTTGAATTGTGTTCATGTGTTGCATGAGAAAACAACAGCAGTTGTTCCACAAGTTATTACAAACACAAGAGGAATTTCTGGTGAAATCAGCTGATCATGCTTAACAATACAATGAAAACAACTATATTTGATGGCAATAAAGAAAACATCTCGGGTTTGAATATTTCCCTCAATGTAAAGATCAAATAGCTTCGATGAAGAATTCAAACAAGCTGGTAGAGAATATACGTCTGACTATTCTTTTTAAAAGGGAAACCTGGAAAACGAAACGTTTTCAGGGACGTTGGAGCAGCTGATACTGATCACCTCTTGTCATCGTCTCGTTGCTTTTTAGTCTTTGTGAAACTGGTTTGCATGCCATCCGGAGAAACAACGCAGTGTGGTAATTAGTCTTAGTTATTTGAATTGCTGTGTTAAATAACATTGATTCAGTGAGGGAATCGGAACTCGAAGAGAATGAAGGTTTGGGTTTTATCAAGTATTACCTTTATGTGTAGTCCTGTGTATAGCTTGAATTTTGGGATGTGTACTTGTTTTAGGGTTGTTATTTTCATATTTCCCACTAACTAGTCTGAACCCTGGCTGTTCTGAGGATCGCGCACATCAACGGTCTCAGCCAATCAGAGGATGCCCTTCTCCTCTCAGTCAGTGTGATGCCACCTTTCACTGCTCATCTGCCCGTCATCAGTGTGTATGTGTGGGTGTGTTGCGTTAACATAGAACCGGTTCAGCCAGAAAAGTGTGTGTGTGTGTGTGTGTTTGTGTCTGGGCAGGTTAGGGTGTTTTTACTTTGAGGCCAATGGAAACTAGGGTTGGGTACCGGAGACCGGTGCTAATATGGTACCGGTTCCAATACAACCGGTGTTGCGTTTCGGTGCTTCTTTCCGGTGCCTGAGCCGATTGAAATTGAAAAAAACTATTGTTGTGAACTTCTCTGGTGACTCCGCCCTGTCAGCAGGTTGCGATAGCCTCTCATATTTAACTTTGAGAGCGGAGGCATGCGCAGTGTGTCAGTGCGGTTACATGCAATCGAATTATTGGCTTAGTCGGACTGAAATCGAATTATCCGTTTCATGTAAACACCTTAGTCGGACTATGTGCGGTCCGACTTCGGTCCGATTAACACCCCTGGATAGCTCGGTCCGATCCAGTTGATAATTCGACTCTCGCGGCATGTAACTCTGAATTCGATTCGCAACTGGACTTTGCGTCTTTGCGCATGCTCGAGATCCCTCCGCCCTCCCTCCCTCCCATGTCGTGACCCGGAAGTCGAAAGAGACGATAAATTAAATTCTCCGTGTACCGACGGCGTCTTCTCTCCGTTATCAACTCAGCCAATAGCGCCATTTGCATTCGCTGTACTCCTATTAACACCATGGAAGAATAGTAGAGGGATGTAGCTTCGCCTTGCTCTCTGTTCGCCATCTTTCTCGAAATGTTGTTGTTGGTGGTGGTGAAGAGGTCAAGCGGAAATGGCTGTATCACCACGAGTTGTAATGAAAACAGCGCCGCCTATCGTATCGGATATGACATGCTTTCGACCAATGATTCGAATTACTCACTGCCATGTATATTGGGATAACAGCAGATCCCCCAAAAGATAGCATAGTCCGACTAAAGCAAGATTCGAATTATACCATCATGTAAACGCACTGTGTGACTACGTGAACCCGTGTGGACTGGGATGGATTAACGAACGGGCCTACCGGGCCCAGGCCCAGGGGCCCATGAGCTCAGGGGGCCCCTGGGCCAGAGCCTCCGCGCGTGACGTCGCTGTTATTAACATTGTATTGATATGAATATGATGATATGACACGATGCGCCGTAGCCGGTATATGCTAGGCTTAAATCATTCATGTCAGTAACAGGGCCCCAATAGTCCTACTGAGGGATGGATTACCGAACGAGCCTACCGGCAGTGGTGTATAGTAACGAAGTAGAAGTACTTCGTTACTTTACTTAAGTAGTTTTTTTGGGTATCTGTACTTTATTTTACTACTTATATTTCTGTTTACTTTTACTTTTACTTCACTACATTTTGCAATGAAAACTTGTACTTTTACTCCGATACATTTCCCCTGAAACAGTATCGTTACTCGTTACTACGGAAACAAATAATCATGAGAAACATCGGGGACTGTTGTGGAACACACCGCAGCGCACCTGAACGCAGCACGAACACCAGGTTGGGGATCAGTGGAACGTCCGTGGCCATATTTGGGCGAACTCTTTTCTTTTGTCGGAGTGAAAGTTTCTTCCTACCGGATGAAGTGCCTCTTATGCCGACCGAAAGCTACGGAGATACTGGCCTTCAACAACTCACCAACCTCAGGAAACACATTGAGGTAAATTAAGATGAATCCCATGAGTCGCAACGTTAATGTTTAGTCATCATAAACCTGTTAAGATATCTAGCAGTGTTGCCCTCAGGATTGGAGTACGATATATCTTTGGCAGGAGAGGGGGAGGCAGGTGTCTGATTGTCCTACGCATGTTGTATGTTAGGCTAACGTTCGCTAGCTATCGTCAATTAATGAGACAATTAGCGTGAGTGGAGTAGACGGATCTCTAGCGAGTTAATGAGCTGAAGAAGTGTTGACAGTTGTGAGAATTTGTTGATTTGAGTCGTCTTAGCTATAATATAATGCTAATCATTACAGCATTATTATAATTATTTGTATTAATATTATAAGAGTGACGGTCCAGTAATGGCGACGATATTGATTTGGGACTGTTGTTGTGTTTAACTACAGATATACAAGTACATATTCACAAATCAACTCTGGATGCACGGACAGTGCATGAAACTAAATGTATAAACTTCAAATTAAAACAAACTATTTTGTACAAAACTTTAGGTTGGGGTCATGACATGTTAGGAAGTGTTATTAATTCTATCATGTCTGTAATACTCTCACTTTATTTCAGGAATGGACTACATCAAGCAGCACATGGAAGAACCCTCCCTGCAGCTAGGTGATGCCACCAGGTCCAGTTCATCTGATGAAGAGGACTTCTTCTTCGTCATCTCAAGCGCATGACAGCAGCAAACAGCTGGATGAAGACGTGGATCACGTTGAATTGCTGAAATGCTTCCCAACTGTGTGCTGCTGTCTGTGAAGCTAGACACATTCTACCTGCACCATCAGGGCCTGTGAAGCTAGACACACTCTACCTGCACCAGGGCCTGTGAACGGCTCATCAGCATCGCAGGACTCGTCTTCAGCCCCAGAAGAGCGACACTGACATCTGTCCATTTTGAAAATCAACTTCTTTTGAAGATGAACAAGACATTTTTCACTTTAAAGTGATGATTCTGGTTGTTACTTTTGGTTCTGCTTTTTTCTGTGTTAATCGTGTTTTTATATTTTAGTAATTTCATAATATTCATATATTGCTAAGTTCATCCGAGCTCATACTCCTTGTTCATGGCGGCCACAGCACCCAAACAAATAAACTTCATAATTCTCAACATTCTGACCCTTTGTTTTTTTTATTAACAGCATTTACTTTTACTTTTACTTTCAATACTTAAGTACATTTAATATCAGAAAATTACTTTTGATACTTAAGTACAAAAAAAATCTGATACTTTAATACTTTTACTCAAGTAGTATTCTCATAGGTGACTTTTACTTTTACTTGAGTAATTCTCCAGTCAAGTATCTTTACTTTTACTCAAGTATGACTTTTGGGTACTTTATACACCACTGGTGTGATGCCACCTTTCACTGCTCATCTGCCCGTCATCAGTGTGTGTGTCTGTCTGTATGCACTGTATGTGTGTGGGTGTGTTGCGTTAACATAGAACCGGTTTAGCCAGCAAAGTGTGTGTGTTTGTGTCTGGAGCAGGTTAGGGTGTTTTTACTTTGAGGCCAATGGAAACTGATGACTGCATGTTGCCTTATTAAGCAAACTGACATTCACACACTGACTACACGTTGCACCACACCTCTAACAACACACACACACACACACACACACACAGTACACTTTATATAACTCGCAATTACAAACCACACCAACACTAATCACCATGTTTATGTTGGCATCAAAGCAGACTCGCTGATTTTATAAACAGTACCAGTGAAATTAAAAAGGTTTTGTTGAAATCCAGCAACTGTCATGAATTTATTTGAAGGGGGAGAAAGACTGTGGACTCTTGCTGAATTTGGATGTTTGTTACCAAGAGTTGAAAATAGAAACTTGGTAGCTCTTACATGTCTTACATGGACTTCATTTTAGAAAAAAAATATTTTACTGAATTGTCCTGCAGCTTTAAATTCAGTTTATTTTTATGCTGTCCACGTTTTGTCTTTCTGGAGTAGGATCACTTGAGAAGATGTACAACGCGTGCAATTGGTCGGTGTGTTTCCTGGACCGCTGAACGAGCCGTAAAGGCGAGAACAGCTGCGCCGGTTAAATAGAAGCATCAATGAAAGTGTAACAATTCTCAATTATCTATCGGTCCAGAGACAAAGTCGACTGGGTGCGCACCGCAATCTGCCGTTAGTGAGCCCTGGTCTAGAGGTAGTAGATCCAGCCAAGGAAAATAGTGAAAAATATGAAAATATAACAATAGTGAGTATATGTCAAATTAGCAATGGGATAGTACACTGAACAAAACTATTTAAGCCCTTCTTAGAGGTGATACATTTAAATATTTAAATATGGTTTGATACATTTCATTAAATCAATAACAAGGATGAAGATATTTATCTTTAATGGGTGCAACACAACATGTAGGAATTCTTTAATGTATTAGATTTAGGTTAGATGGTGTACATATCAACGCAATGTAATGTGTTAAATTGGGGACTACCCTTTGCATATGCCAGATCTCATGCTGTCGTCTTTCCGCCTTCTCTTCTGACTGACCTGACCAGATGGGCAAGATAACGGACTCATACCAATTAAATAAATAACACTTCTGTCAACATTTTAAAGGTGGAATTGTTTCTTTTGCTGAATGTATGCCGATATTGTAAGCTTTTAAAGTTGAACATGTTTAAGCGGATTTGAAGATTTCCACCATTGGATCCCATTCATTATTTATTCCATAAAACAATTAATCATTTGAAAATTTGAAAAGATAACAAATATTTGAAAATATACAGTAATAGGCTATGTGAACATAAAAATAAAAATAAGATTGATTTAGCTGAAAGTATGAAGATCTTAGAAGCTTTTAAAGTTGAAGACTTTCTCCATTGTGCATTCCAACTAATTAACAGGGAGGAAGCTGGAGAGGGAACCCACGCTGCCAATCTGAGAACATGCAAACTCCACACTGAGGGACCACCCCGACCGGGAATTGAACCCACAGCCCTCTTGCTGTGAGGCGACAGTGCTAGCCACTACACCACCGTGCAGCCCCACACATCTAACCTAAAAAAAATCTAATAATAGAAAGAATTCCTACATTTTGTGTTACACCCATTAAATATAAATATGTTCATTTATGTAATTCATTTAATAAAATGTATCAAACCATATTTAAATGTCACCTCTCAGCAGGGCTTGAATCGTTCTTTGAGCGCTGTAACTGGAAAAATATAACTGTTATTGGATCAATATCACTGTAAAGTAATAAAAATTAATAAAGTTATAAAAAATAATAAAATATTTTTTTTAAACGTAATTAAAAGTACAAAAGTAATTTAAAAAAGTACAAAAGTAATAACAAGTACAAAAGTAATGAAAAAGTACCAAAGTAATAAAAAGTACAAAAGTAATGAAAAAATACAAAAGTAATTAAAAGTACAAAAGTAATGAAAAAGTACAAAAGTACTGAAAAAGTTAAAAAAAAATTTAGAAAGAAAAGTTTAATACATTTAAAAAGTACTAAAAAGTCATAACAAATTTAGTTATAAAAAATTATTAAAAAGTACTAAAAAGTTACAAAAAAGTTTAAAAGTTATAAAAAATTATGAAAAAGTAAAAAAGTTACAAAAAAGTTTAAAAGTTATAAAAAAATATTTAAAAGTAAAAAAGTACTAAAAAGTTATAATTTTAAAAAAAAGGAATTAAAAAGTTTTTTAAATTTAAAAAGTACTAAAAAGTCATAAAAAGTAAAAAAGTTATAAAAGTTATAAAAAGTTATAAAAAATGTTAAAAAGTTAAAAAGTAATAAGAAATGTAAAACCATTCACACCTATCGGCAATTTAGAGATAAATTAGAGCAAGTCTATGGATTGTGGGAGGGAGCTGGAGAGGGAACCCACGCTGCCAAGGGGAGAACATGCAAAGAAGGAAGGACCACGCCCACCGGGAATTGAACCCACAGCCCTCCCGCTGTGAGGCGCCAAGTGCTGGCCATTACACCACTGTGCAGCCCCACCCATCTAACCTAAAAAACTAACCTCCATATAAAAAAGTTAAATACTAATAACAAAGATAAAAAGTAGTAAAAAAGTAATGAAAAGTTATAAAAAAGTGTAAAAATTATAAAAAGTTATAAAACAAGTTAAAAAGTATTAAACATGTAATAAAGTATTAAAAAACACTCACCTATGGGCAATTTAGAGATCAATTAACATGAGCATGTCTTTGGACTGTGGGAAGATGAATTATAAAGTTATAGCTAACACTTGTCAACATTTTAAAGGTGGATGTAGCAGCTCTCACGCCGTTACCTGTGGGTTTCCCCCAAAAGCACCAAGGATCAGCCATGACCAAAGAGGTTCCGTTTGACAACATATTCTTTATTGTGGTTCACACAACCCAGAGCAGACCGCAACACTGCGCCTCTGCTCACTCTCACCTGAGAGCTTTTATGAGGGCGGCCTCGGCTGCTGACTGATTGACAATCACCAGCAGCCGAGGCCAAATTGGACACAGCTGCCACAGTGGAATTGTTTCTTTAGCTGAATGTATGCCGATATTGTAAGCTATTAAAGTTGAACAAGTTTAAGCGGATTTGAAGATTTCCACCATTGGATCCCATTAATTTTTTATGGAATAAAAAAATTAATCATTTGAAAATTTGAAAACATAAAAAATATTTGAAAATATACAGTAATAGGTGAAAGCTATGTGAACATTAATAAATTAAATGGCTGAATTTGCTCAAAATATGAAGATACTGTAAGCTTTTTAAAGTTGAAGATTTTCTCCATAGGATATGAAGAATTAAAAACATTAAAGTATTTAAAGATAAACATTTGAAATATGAAAAGTCTTTCCCCTCTATTGCTGAAGAAGCTGCATTTTTTTTTATTTGAATTGTTTAAATAGCTGAATATATGGCGGACAAAAAAAGGTACGGAAGAAATAGAATTTAAAAAAAGTTTAATAAAGACAAGAACAATAGTTGGACTGCAGAAGCATTCCAACTAATTACTTGAATATTGTTATTTTAGCTGTATTTGATAAGAGTTAGACTAACTTTATTACATTTTATTGCACTGATGTGCTAAAGTAGAGTTGGAGTTGCACATAATTATTGGATGGAAAACCTGCCGACAATGTAATCGATTTCATCCAATGAGTTGTTTTTTTGAGTAAGTCTCATGACAAGAATAATTTGTAGTCATACTGAAAATATATTTGTCACAGTATAGAATGTCATTAAATGTAATATGCAATAGCAAACAATATAACAAAAATAAACTGATGCAACAACACTGCATGTTTTTCTGAAGATTTTATTAGTTTCCAAAAATGAACAAAATAAAAGTAATAACCTCCAAAATAGTGTCAACGTCGAAGAACTGGATGATTAAAAGTGAGGAAAGTTCTACCACGGGACGGGCGATGAAAGCGACGCCTCAGGCCCTCCCTGCTCCCCTTTCTTGGCCAGCGGAGGAGTCGGGGTGAAGCAGCTTTTAATAGACGAGCAAAGGGAAAGCACTGAAAAGAGGATGAGAATCCATCGGAAAAAAGAAGAAGAAAAAATGTATCTTATTTGGCATCTTTATTATTATCCACTGCTCCTGAAGAGTTTGACTACAAACTCATTAACAAAATCTTTATCCTTTCATTTATCCGTGAACATAAATCTAAATCCCTTTTCATTAAAGTGTAATATAATTGGCCATCTCTTTTAGAGCAGACCTTTTTCTGAAGAAAGGCATCTTTAGTGCTATCCAACTGCAATAGTCCGTTGCACGTTTATTCAGCGAGAACAAAATGGGCGATCTGAACACGGCTGCCATACAACAATATCAAGAACGTCTATATGAGGGGAGAGGGAGGATGTAACCGTCTCGATATAACCTCAGGCAAAACAGGGCAACAGTGAAACAACTGCAGATACAGAATGATGGCAGCGCAAAGATCACAGGACAAATACCAGGCTAGCCAGTGTGTGCGTACATATATAAGAGCCAAAGGGCAGCGGTAAACAGTGATATGTTCTGAAGGCTGTTTAGAGGGTGGAAGAGGCAGGACGGGGTGATCAATAGCAGGAGGTAGAGGAATTGTGGGTCGTTATTGGCCATTTATGTGAAGGTAAGCCCCGCCTCGTTGTAGACTTTGAAGACTTTCTCAATGGCGTTGACGTAAGCGGCCGTCCGAAGGTCCTAACCCAGGTTGTACTTGATTGCTGTGCGCATGATTTGCTAGAAAGGCAGAAGAAGAAAACATGTTATTTAAATCTTTGCAAACAGCAAGTCTAGCCACTCGATGGCTTCCCATCCATCGGAGGGAAAAGCAGCACGCACAAATTACTAGCAACAAGATTGCAGCAGGAGATTAATCCTCGGCACGGGGGGCTGTTCCTCTGTGGTGTTGTGAATTGGAATAATTTGCCTTTGCACATTACAATGAGGAACTATTGCAAAAAGAAGGTCAAGCTAATGACTGGTGGAACACCTGAAACGTGGTTTCTGTAGCGTTGATCAAAATGTTTGTTTTTTTAAAGACAGTTTCTCATTCCTGCAAACTATAACATTTTTGGATCAAAACTAACCAAATTCAAAAACGTAGATTATATTTTGCATGTCAAAATGTAACATTTATGACTTGCAACCTGACCTATGGCTATGGGATGGATGAATTTGTCATCATAGTATATATGCAAGTATGTTCAAAGGAATTATACATAGTTTGTGCACTGAAAATGTTTAACTATTCTATCTATATCTATTTATTTTGTACTTGTATTAATATATTACATTTTTGTTCATGACTGTGTGTAAACGTCATTCTGTAAAATAAATGTTACTGCTTTTTGGCTGTTCGGAGGAAAATAAAAATTTTAAAAACTACTTTCTGTATTTAACATGCAAATTCTTTCACCCGTTCATGTCCTCATAAGTCATCATAGTGCAATCACAAGGAATCAGGATGTGAACAGCAGAAGAGTTTTAATCACAGGACACGGATGAACTGCAGTGTGACCGCCAGCAGGTTAACGAAGCATCCAATCCCACCTCTTATGGTGTCGTCTAGACAGTAAGACCTACAATTATGTATTGGGTTCATCTTTTGACATTTAAAATCACTTTTGTCACTACCTTTTTTTTAAAGTATGCAACACAAATTTCTAGCAAAGTAATTCCTCATTTAACATGATCAGGACACACAAAATGTATTGATTAACTAAATAAAAAGGCAATTGACAGTTGCCTAGCTACTGGAGCAACAGTGTTTACTGCACTTCTAGTGGCAACTAAAACACATTTAACGGCCTCCTGAAACACAATCCAACTGGTTTCAATGTCCCAAAAACTAAATGCAAACAGTCATAACTAATGTTACCGCTTGTAGTAGGCAAGAAACATGTAAAAAGTTTGGAAATTAAATCACTTCTTTCCTTGTTTTTAGAACCAAGGCCTTTTAAAAAGAAATGGAATCAGAAATAAATGCTTTAAAACTTTTTTCAAGACCTGCAAATACCCAATTGTAAGTGTTTTTAACACATTATTTTTACTATGCATGATTTGACAGATTTTATTGATGATTTAGATATTTACATTCTATGTACTACATCTCTACGTTTTAACTTTCACGCCTGTAAAAATGGCAATCTAAAGCAAAACATTGTGCAATGAGAATCGTTTGAGATCTAAGAGCCAACAACAAAAGTTTATCTTAAATCCATCATTTCCCCAGGAAAAAGTTGAGTCTTATTGATCTACAGAGAGATGGGGGACATGACAAAAAACTGAGGACCATTGCACCTAGCTAACATTTCCAAATATCTAAAGTGTAAGTCATCTCAGCCTGAGAGACGAGATAACATTGCTCCTGCTCACGATAAAACAAGTTGGACTGCGTTATGTCCCGAACGATCTCTTACCCGGGCAGATCTCTCCATGGTGTAGGCCAAACCAGAGTGAACGATATCCTTCTCAGAGGCACCCTGCGAAAGGAAGATTATTATTATCAACAATAATGATCGGGATTGAGAACACACATTAGCGTAGCTGCAATTACCATTGAGAATTTGGTGTTCATGTTAATATAAATTGTAATACGGGTGAAATCAAGCATTCCGATTGGTTGAGAGAGAGTCACGAGTTGTGCTTTATACGGCCATAATGTCCCCTTTATAATGTCACACGCAACCGGATTATAAAATCAATAAGGTACACGAGGCAGGACTTTGTGGTCAATAATGTCCTTGAAGGGTTTGCCGGCCCTCTGCTGAAGCGGACATTATTGACCACAAAGTACTGCCTCAAGTACCTTATTGCTTAACCCTTGTGTTGCCTTAGGGTCATTTTGACCCGAATCAATATTACACCATCCCCCCGCCTTTGGGTCATTTTGACCCGATTCAATGTTTCACCCTCCTGTTACCTTTATATTTACTAACATATTTTACCCTTTGGGTTCAATTTGACGCCAGCAATTAAAACCTCCAGAAAATTATTAGAATTAATATTGTTTTCCAAGTTTAAGTGTGAGGGACTTTATGTTTGTTTGTTGACTACCGAAAGAACACCGACATTAAACATTGAATGGGGTCAAATTAATCCTAAGGCGGGGGGAGGGTGTAATATTGATTCGGGTCAAAATGACCCTAAGGCAACACAAGGGTTAATTGAATACTCTGACACAACTTGGCTCAGGTGACTTGCGATGAGCCTTTGGGATTGTTTTTGACAGTGCATTGGCATCTGTGACAGAAATATCAGTGAGTGCATCCACAAAACTGTGAGAGACCTTTGTTGCACTTCATTCTCATGTGAAGCTATTCCAGGTGAGCAGGGGCGACCGAGTCGGGGAAGCTCAATACGGAATGTGTTTATTTGGAGAACATGGGGGACCCTCCTCACTTTGTGTCATCTACTGTTGGAATGTCGTCTTATGCCGGAGACAGGATCGTTTTTTTTATTTAAATCATGCAGAAATCCAGTGTTTGTGCCATTGCCAGGAGTTTTGATGGTTATATTGCCCGTTTAGCCAGGCATGAGTTTTTCGGGCATATGATGTTTCGTACCTTTGAGGGTAATAGAAAGCTGGGCACACTGACATGACATGCAGGTAAAGCCATAAGATCCTCACAAAATATATGAAGCAGTAGGCTACATACCGCTGATAACTTGCGTTTTACTTAACTCGGTGATGACTATCTATACGAAATTTGTCTGTAACCGGTTTACGGGTTGTAACGCATCCAATAAAGATGGAGCGTCCGAGAGCTTTTGTCAGTGTACTCTAGTGCAAGTATAGTACCCATCAAGTTGTATTCATCCAGCCCCTTTCAAACTAATCAAATGCAATCCAAAGATTGACAAGATGAAGAGCACGTAGGGGCGCTACATACCAGTGCAGACCCGTTACGAGTTTACCTGCCAAAATTGTCAGTAGGAAGAATTGTAAATTAATGAGTATACTTGTGTGTCAGCAAGTGTTACTCACAGCAACTCTGGCCTGGAAGTCAGCCGTGGGTACGATAGGTATGGGCCCACCCTGCTTGCCAAACTTCCTCTCTAAACTTTCCTGCACAGACACTAGAAGAAAAAAAGAGAAATTAAAGACATATTTTAGGGACAGAGAAACACCAAAGCATCAGCGAGATATGAGCCAAAGAACACAGCAACATTAAACGCTTTATCCTTTTACAATCAGCAAATTCTTCTTACCTTTGTTGATTAGCACAATCAAAATGTGTTTTTTCCCCAGTAAATCCACACTGATATATGATCACTCTATCCCTGCGCCTCATTCAACTCCTCCTGGACATGCAGAGGTACATGTGACCAGGTGTAGGAAAGTTAATTTCAGCCTTTTGGATTTTACAAATGGTGACGTGTTGTCAATCAAATCTTGGTTAGTAGCCCCCAATTCTACTGGCTCTGACGTTTCCAACCAGTGGTGGGCCGTCAGGGCCAGCAAGGCCTTCTCTGCTGGCCTAAACATCAGAATATAAATTTTTTTTAAATATATTTTCCCACAAATATGTATTCAATTATTCCCCAGAGTAAGATTTCAGAAAACGACCACTCGTTGGAAATTCCAACGAGTGGTCGTTTTCTGAGATCAACCCATCCCCCGCTGAGTTAGAGCCGCGCGTATTTGTTTTCAATTCGGACCTAAAAACTTTTGTATTTTTGCTGTGTGCCATCTTAATTTACTCTTAAACAGCAACATGGAGACTGATATGTACACATCTGAACAAAAATATAAATGTCAAAATTATTCAAATAGCCCTAGTGGTTTGCAGAGATACTGCCTTTTAAGTTTGGGTATACAACTTGAGCAGAGGTCTAAAAAAAGCATGGTGCCTGGTGGAAGTTGCTCATCCATGCCTTTATCTCACCAAGACAGGCGGTGACACACGACATGGCTGCAGTGTGGTTTGGGGCTGTTTTTATGTAAAAATGTGTGTCGTCAGGATAACAGTGCCATTTAATGATTGGCTGCATGTGGACAAGGTAGTGAGTATAAATAAAAACGAAGGGATCTTCTCTCTTGGACAGAGACTTCACGTCAGCCGACACACGTTTACAACGAATTTACACAGAACATCACCGACAGCTGCAGTCGACCCAGATTCGGTAAGAATACATCCATTTGTCCTTCACATTCTTGTTGACTCTTGTTGTCAGCAATGTAAAACAGTGAGTCAGGAAAGGATTCAACAATAACAGTTGTCCATTGTTGACTTTCTAATTTAGTTTTACAAAACATTTGTAAAAATACCCATTTCAGTAACCACAGCATGTGCTGCAACAACCTGAAGCTGCAGTGAAAGTAGAGTTAACGTTCGACGCGTGTGCATTGAGGAAGCGGCTGCCGCGTTGCCACCATCTCACTGAGGAATCCAGAGCACCACAACGCTAAGATAACAAGGTATAATAACGGCACAGCAAGCCTGCGCGCTGAATGTCTCGTGCCTTTTATCGGTAGCATGTTCTTTGACAAAAAGTTTTTCTTTTTTGGTGATATAGATGGCTGCTCGTCCATTTGAATACCCCGCTAGAGCTAAGCAATGGAAAAAGGACAAGATAAAAGACGAGACACTGCGTGTCAATAAAGACACTCTTTTTTACGATGAAAATGCTACTGGTGGAAGAGCAAACCTGATTTTCTTCAGCAAAAAAGTGAGAGAATGGCTAAACGAAATGAAGACACAGTATGAACTTGAGGAAAGTCAAACCGATGACCTAATCAAACTCAGCTCAGAGGAAAACGGTACCATATTGTTGTATCCTACTGTAAAAGTTGTGGTAATGGGCAGGACATTAATGGGAATGTTTGAGACCGATTTTCCAGAGATGAGACAACATATCCAGACAACAAACCCACTCCCAGAAATGGCAGCATTAAACATAAAGAATGAGGACAGTTCTCCCGACCAGCCAGAGGGCGCTCTTCCAACCCAAACCAACAACAGCTGATGATATAGATTTGATAAAATAGTAAGAAGGAAAAGAAACATATAAAATGGATAATTCCAAGTAACTGCTTGTTAACGCTTTCATTATTAAGATTAATTTCATGGATAGGTAACTGGATTGTAAAATCAACTACATATTGTTTTCTGATTTGTTATTCAGTTTGTAATTTACGCTACAACTTCTTTCTGGTGTTCAAATATTAGTTTAGAATCATGTCCCAAGAGTTAAAACTATAATGACTACGTATCTTCTGATCGAGTCTGGTGACCGTGTCTGAATGTTGTGGGGAAGTAGAGTCGTCTTGTACTCACTGAGCAGGTGGTAGTTGGAGTCCCTCTCGTATTTGAAGGTCAGTCTTCCATAGCTGACATGGTTGAGATTCTTCAGCCACTCAAAATAGGACACCGTCACACCGCCAGCATTCAGGTACATGTCCTGCAGGATGAAACGCGTCACACACACTTTGATCTTTGCTCTTCTGTGTGTTGAAATATTTTTTAGGAACTTTCTCATGTATTTTTTCTTTTACGATTTTATTTGGGAAGAACTGCATTTCTGTTGAATAAAAAGACACTGGAACTTTATGTATTTTCTCTTTTAAGATGTTATGCTTTTGTGAAACAGTGTAAAATTAAATAAGTTAAGTATAACACATAATCTGCATATAAATCTGTTGCTTCCACAATAAAAGATGGATTTTAGTCAACATAACTCTTGCTTCCTGATTAATTTGCTAGTCACTCTTTCGGGTTAAGCCTTTGTGTCTTTTGTTTACAAAGTGTATTTAACATTATTTATTTTGAGGAATTAAATATTCATGACCAAATAAG